>NW_020450860.1:821350-843922 GCF_003343035.1 Apteryx rowi
TGGCTGCAGGGCACGTCCTGGCCATGGGGCTGTCCCGGGCACCCTGGCCACTTTGTGTCCTGGCTGCCCCAGCCACGGACCACATCCCGGCGGCCTGGGAAGCCGCCCGGTGCCCGGGGGCGGCCCGGGAGGGGGCTGCACGCCGCGGGGGCGGCAGTGCTGCTCGCAGGGGGGGCGCTGCTGCAGTGTTGCTCGTTTGCACGGGCTGGGGTGCCGCGGTGCTGCTTGCAGGGGTGCCGCGTTGTTGCACTTTCGCACGGGGTGGAGAGTTGCAGTGTTGCTTGCCCGTTTGCACGGGGTGGGGTGTTGCAGTGTTGCTCGTTTGCACCGGGTGGAGCGTTGCAATGTTGCTTGCTCGTTTGCATGGGGTGGGGTGTTGCAGTGTTGCTTGCACGCTTGCCGTCACTGCAGTTAACCACCTGCGTGGCCAGGCCCAGGGTTTGAACAGCGCCAAGTGTGCATTCTGCATGGAATTTGAAGGGTGGATTGTCTCTTGTTTGCACTTAAACACACGTGTTGCCTGAGCCCGTTGTGTTGTGCTGCAAATAAATAGACTCAACAGAGCTTCTCCTCTGAAGTCCTGGCCGTCCCCAGCGTGAGCTGTGGGTGAGAGCTGGCTTGCACGCACCATGCCCTGCACGGGGCTTTTCCCTGGCTGTTGGAGTGGGGCTTTGCCTGGCAACTTTTCGCTCTCTGGTAGCTCAGAGCATGCGTGCGAACACGGCTGTGCCGTGATGGCACCGCGGCAGCGCTGGACGGGCCCCAGGGCTGTGCCAGTAACCTGGTCCTGACGGGGCCGGGGCACCCGTGGGTGCAGGGTGCCCTTGGGTGAGCACTGAACACGCTGCCCCGGGACACAGCAGCGTGCGGCCCTCGCAGCACACGTAAGCAAAAGAGCAGGGGGAAAAAAAACAAATATAAAACACCCCAAATACAGGATCAAATTATCGCTGAGGGCTTGCTACCAGCTTTTTTTTCCACTCTGAAATTTGGAAGAGGAGCGAGAAATGAAAGTCCGACCCGTGCGCTTGTTCTGAGAAAATGCCTGCCGGGGAGAGATTGTTAAAATATATTATGGATATGAGACTAACAAGCTGGAATGTGCCACATGTCTCCCCGCTTAATGGATTGTCTGAGCCTGTTGCTGCCCGCAGACTGCACTATTTATTGCGCGTTTATTGTGTCTAGCRAGCGCGCCTGCGAAGCTCCCATCAGGCAGGCAGCGAAACGGCCCGCGCCGCCGCCGGGGAAGTTCGTTTCAGTCGGAGGAGCAGCTGCTCCCGGGCTCAGCGCGGCACGCGCTTAGGGACGTGGAGCAGGATTTCCCCTTCCCACGTTTCCGTCTCTGCAGGTTGCTTAAATAAAACGGCGTGGGCTGCGTGCCGGGGTGAGCCGTGTCACTCTGGAGAGTTAACCTGTCTTTCCTGYGGCTCTTCCATCGATCCGGTGATGGATTTCTTGGGCTTATGCAACAGTTTGGTTTTCACATTCGGGATCGCTCTGGGTTGGGAATCAATTAGGCTGAATTGCAAAACACAAAGACTGGTGTTTGAAGCGCTCCTTTATATACATTATTGCAATCTATATTAGGTTTATGGGCTGAATTACAGCTGTCTCAAAGGCGTTGGAGCGTATCCTGGATCCGTCTTCAGACCTGCTGTGTGTATTTCATCCGAGTGCAGCAGGCTTTTACTGTCCCAGGTAAGTACACAGCTGCTGTCACGCGTGCCGTCACGGCAGAGAATTACGTGCAGGGCAGGAGAAGCAGCACTTAGGTGTCCATGCAAACACTATGGAGGGCCTTACGATTTCAAACTGAATTAGCAAACAGCATTACTGCTCGCTACTGGATCTGGCTTTGCAGCAGGAGCTGTCATTATCTCGATAACGACTACCTGCAAAAAGGAAGTTTATTTATCAACAAAGAGTTATGTCAGAAGTGAGTTAAAACTGGTGGAACCGCAACAAGAGCAAGTGGTGGCCCTTTCTTTCAGCCACTATTTTAGGTGGCCCAAAGTTTGCTGGCCAAAAAAAAAGCTCAGATTTTAACTAAACGGTTCCTCAAATAGAGGCGTTCCCGGGTGCCAGTTCTGGGTTTGGCTGGGTCCGTCGGGACCGTTGCAGCCCAAACCAAGCGGGCGGCTGCGGTCCCACACACTGTGCAGCCGCACAACTGGTCCCTCTTCTAATCCGTGGGGGTTTGCGGGCGATTTGCTCCAAGATCAGAGGCAAAGGCCCGTTGGCTGCCGGCAGCCGTGGGCAGAGCCGAGCTGTCTCGCGTCCAGGCTGGTAACTCCCCGTGTTAGGACTGCTCGGGCTGGAAAAATTTCACTTAATCGTCTACCTGCCTCGAGCCGGTGAGTAATGAGAGGCAGGATCACGCGCGGCTGGTTTTATCAAACGCTCCTCTGAATCCCTCCCCTGGGAAAAGCCTGAATCAATTAAAGAGTCAAGGAGAGACGTAGGAGAGGGCTTCGCACGCCCCRGTGGACGGTGCCGGGTTGCCGACAGACCGCACTTAGTCTCCCTGCGCTCTTCCCCGCGGTGCCGTGGTCGCCGGCCTGAAGCCGATTGCCACCACCACCGGCCTCCCGGGGCCGAAGGAGCCTTCCCGTCCTGTTCTTCGTCCTGCAGAAACCGCGTGTCCGGGGTTTCGTAGCCGTTTGTGGAGGAGGAGGAGGGAGAAGCACTTCGCTGCAGAGCAGTCCTCCACGCACRTTGTCTGGTGGAAAACAGAAGAGCRCGTTTGCCACGGGAGCAATGATAGATGGCCGGGTAGCCGTGTGGATCCRTAAGGCGCTAGCCTTTCCCTCACCCCGAAAAGCAGCGGCTGATAAACCACCCGCTCGCTGGAGTTGGTTGGGAGCAGATCGCACCGCGGCAGCAGCGAAGCCTTCGGGTAAACGCGTCGCGTGGAGGCACTGCGAATGCCAGTAGAGCTGTCTGTCAAGAGCACCCGGACAACTCATTGTACCTGTCCAAAAATGAGACCAGTCGCGGGAAACTCCCATCGGAAATGCCTCCCGGAGCCACGGGAAATCTCTGCGCCTCGGTCCTGGCACTCGCCCTTTCGCAGCCCTTCCCTTCCCTCCCGCTACGGGACAGAAAGCCTTCTGAAATTGCAGCATATTTTGTGGTACAAAGATCCCAGCCAGACCCAAACCTTTCCAGACCAGCTTTTTACAGACCCTCCTTTATAAACCCACGACGTGCCGGGAGCGCGGGCTGCGCTGGGTCACGGGACGCCGCGGTCCGAGCGGAGGGAGCCTCGGAGCGCCCGCTCCCTTCGCCCGAGCGCCGGGTCACATCTCTCCCCCAAACTGTCTCCAGCTGCAGTGACGGGTGCTGGGCACCCACCAAGGGGCGCAGGGGCATAAGGAAATCGTTTGAGACGCGGCGCTACAGAGAGCATCAAAGCGGAGGAGACACGGAGAAAACCATTCGCCGTGCGCTGCTGCCTCTGCTGGGAGCGCCGGGCAGACGTCGCTCGAGCTGACATCTCCATTTAGCATCTCCCAGCGATCGGTCGCCTGAAGAGGCAGCCCGCAAGGGAGCCGCCCAGCCCGTTCCCGTATGAAACAGAGCGGGGCTGACAATTCCTGAGCTCGGGCTGTCGCTCCGCGGGGTCTCCAGCAAGCAGCACGAGCGAGGATGCAAGATTGCGGGGCACCGTCCGCTCTGAACTAGCCCCTGCGTGCGCAGGGAGAGCAGACCGACAGCTTTCGTGCAGGCATGGGAGACCCTCCCTGGATTTAACTCCGGATGGGCCCTGCACACCCGATTCCCCGCACAGGCTCGGTAACACCCGGAGAGCTCTGCAAGCAGCTAAGCAGCAGGCAGTGTGGCATAAGCACACCGTAAATGCCATGCAAGAGTCGATCTTTGCAGACCAAGGCCAGAAGGTGTTCAGGTTCCTTTCCAGCAATCATTTTTCTCCTGAGCACAGGCACCCCAGTAAAACCTGATTTATACCTTATTCAATGATTTTAATGCTTAATATTATATGCAAAAGCTCTGCAAAGAGATATATGAGAGGTGCATCTCTGCCAGGCTACAAGCAGAGACTGGCTCCAGTCTCACGGTAATGAGGCTCTTCCAAAGGTATCGGAAACGTTAGGCTGCTCCTGAAATACTGCTTTGCTGGTGGAAGAGCAGATGTGCRACCCACTGGCAATTTCATACCCAGTAACTCAAGAAACTTTAGGGACGCGGAGTTCCTCTCTCCCACTGACATACGGCAAGAAGCACTTGCTGGATTYGTGATGATTTGCAACCCGCGAGCCCTGCGCCCCAGCCCTGCTTTCAGCATCTGTGGAGCCGTTCCCGGTTTGTGCCACAACCGGGCCCCAAAGCTCAGGTTTTGCTCCTGATCCTCCCATTTCGCTTAGGGACGCAGTGGAGAGCTGGCGACAGCAACAGCAGTGTCATCCACGTCAGTCATTCCCTTGCCGCCGGGGCTTGTTTGGGGCAAAAACTGGCCCATCTGGTATAACTCTCCCCCTTTCTTTGGAAAGAATTTTCCCAAAAAAAGCATTTCAGAGGCRGCCCCTGGACCAGCACAAAGCCGAAAGCTTGAGGAGGCTGCCGGGTTTGGGGCCATTTCTTTAAATCTCTCAGTTGCTTGCTCTGTCCCAGCCCAGTGCCGCCTTCATCCCCCCTTTCTCCTTACGGAGAGCTCCCCGTGCACGATGGCAAGGAAGAGCAAGGACAGGAGCTGCAAAACGGAGGAGCCTCTGGTTTCCCAGCCCCTCTCTCCGCTCCGCGGGGCTGTTCTGAACCTCGTGCTGCAGCCGGCAAAGCGGCACGAYGTATTTATTCGCTGCGCCTTCAGCTGCGGTGAGCTCGGCACCCGTCTGCCCTGCGGGCGCACGCGGCGGGTGTCCCCATCGGCTCTCCTCGCTCGCCTGGGCTTGCCGTGCTCCAGGGCTCGCGGTGCCCGTGGTTTGGTTTGAGGGTGCGGAGCGTGGCCAACCTCGCAAATGCAGCCACGGAGGCAAAACCTTGGCTCACCGTCACCTGAGCATGGGAATTTTGTTTTATTTGGCTTGGTTTGGGACGTACCCTGCAATTTCCTTGGGGTTCGGACAAGCTCAGTGACAAGGGGAAACTAAGAGGAGCCCCCAACCGTGCTCTTATCCGTGAAGATCCACAGGAGTTATCCATCCCTGCCTCTTGCTGGCATGGACAGGGAGCTGACGGACACCAGCTCCACAGCAGCTTAAGAGGCTCGCAAATCCGGCTCCGGATGCGTCTCAGAAACATTAAGTGGTTGGAGTTCCCCCAAATTAATGTGCAGGGAAGGGATTTGCCTCTTCCCCCAGCCGCCCCATCCCGCAGGCCAGCGCTTGCCGTCCACAGCTCCCCAGTGCCTTGCCGCCGCTCCAGCCCCGGCACCGCCGGATGCTGTGACCTTGCATGTATTAGTTTTTCCCAGCCGCGTTAACGGCCTGACCCTTGGYGAGGGTGATCCCGCAATGAGCCACGGGTCCTCCTCCCGGCCGGCCGGGCTCGCGGGGCACCTCGGCGCTCCCCTCGTTAGCATCCTCGCTTTCATCCGCGAGGACGTTAATGGATCTCCGAGGGCTTTGCTATTAAGTTTGCATCCTTATCGCACCAGCCAAATAATCCAATAAGGCAAACAGCAAGATTTAGCACCTGCGCGTTTGAAAGCGTTTTCCAAGCGTCAGCCAGCTACCGTGCGAGACGCCCYGCTGCAGCGGCAGGAGGCTTCGGCCCCGCGCGGAGGAGGACGGCGGATCTACGGGAGGGGAGCTCTCTTTAAAAAGCAGTTGCGCTAGATGTTCGCATTGGTCTCGTTTCCRGTCAGTAAGAATAATGAACCAGCTCACGGAGAGAGATATATTGTGTTTTTAAATGCTACATCTTTCCAGCACGCAATACATAAACTTCAGGCCTATCAAACCGTTCTCTGGGGGGCTGGTTTTGAGATATATATATTATTATCATTAAACATTAAGCAGAAATTGAGAAGCAGGTAAGTGTGAAGCAGAAATCATTTCTCCTGACTCCCCCGGTCCTTTAAAGCAGTTAAGGCGCAAAGCCAGGCCCGAGCTGCAGGTGTCTGGTGTAGGAGCTCACCTCGAAGGCAGCAATCTCGCGGCACCGGCACCGACCCCTTGCAAGCCCCAGGCTGCAGAGCCCCGCTGCTCGGTCAGACCCTCCTTCCCCATGGAAATCTGGGGCCGGTCACCAGGAACGCAGGGTCCGCAGCCCGCTCCGGCCCCTCGGCGCCCCTGTGCATTTGTGTGCGTGCTTTGGGGACAGGCTGGCCAAGAAAGGGACAGCAAGCCGCTGCGCTCAGGGTCACCGCTGCCGCCGGTCCCTCTTCTTGGGTGGGAGGCACATCAGGGGTTTCCACAAACCCGGGGCGAATGCAATTAGGTCAAAACTCCGCTTTCAGCAAGGAAGAATGAGGCCACCGACGAGCGGCTCCAGAGGCCTTGGCCAGCAATGGGGAAAGCAAGGAGAAACAGCCCCAAAGTTATTTTTGGTGCTTTGGGGTTGTTGAAACCAGACCTGYGTGGGGAGCACTCAGAGCTCCCAGGCTTTATAACATCAGGGAGCAGGAGCAGCTTGGACCCCGGAGCTCCGCGGTGGGTGTCCCGGGACAGAGCCAAGCGTGAGTGGCCTTTTGGGGACTTAAACGCTTGTACTTAGACTGAGATTAAAATTAAAACTAGAAGTGACCATGATGCGTTATTCAGTGGGTTGCTTTCAGAGAAACGGAATAATTTAAGCAGCTCATGCTTAAAGCCGAGCGGATTTTCCTCCCTGTGCCGCCGTCGCTGTGGTCGCCCCTTCTCCGAGGCCGGCAGCACGTGGCCCGTTGCCTTCGGCAGAGCGGTCCAAGCAGCGCTCAGGTCTTACACGCTTCGCTGCAAGGATTTGTCCCCATTTGTGACTTGGCAAGAGAAATCGGAGTAAGAAGGAAGATCTGAGGGAGCAAGAGGATTTGGGCTGTACTAGAAACCGCTCTCACAGAGGAAAATTGCTGAGCGCTATTTTGAAACATCCCAGTGCTGCCAGTGACTAATATTTAGCACCCCCGGGGCGAGTGCACAGGGCTTCGGTTTAGCTTCAAGAAGGCGGCGAATACAGTTTGGGAGCAAAATACCTCCTCGGTACACGGCAAAAAAGCATTGCACCGACAGAAACACGCTTTGCAAGCGGGAACGTCGGGCCAGCGCGGGAAGGGTTCGCCTCGTCCCGCGGGCTTCGTGCCTGGCGAGGCAGCGTGTGCCGGCACCGGTGCTGCCCGGAGTGCACCGCTGAGCACCTTCCCCGGGGTTTCGCATCCAGAGGCGCCGGGGTGCCGCGTGCCGAGGGGCRAACGGCTTCAGCGTAAAAAGCGTTACCACCTGTCTGGCGTAAGCCTATTAGATGGGCCTCAACTTAATGCCAGAGAAACGGCAGCATCTAGCAGCTTCTGGCCATCACGAAGCCAGTCAGGCTCGGGAAAAGGCTTTGGCGAAGCTAGCGAAGGGAAGGCAGCTAATTCCCGGCGGCTCCGTTCAGGCGGCGGCTGAAACGCCAGAAATCTCTCCGGTTCCGAAAACACGGGGACGCAGCCTCCATCTCCACATGCATTTCCACTTTTATTAAATATTCCTGATAGAAATATACGGCCACAGTAACGCAGATCCAATTAGTTCGCCTAATAGCCTTGCATGATGAGATTGGCCTAACCGTCTGAGTGCAGGATTCTGCACAAATGAAAGAGCATTTCCATAAAATTGAAAACATAATTTAGCAATTTGCAGGGGGGGGGAAATCAACAACCTTTTGAGAAAACTAATAGCTTTTCACCATGTAATATAAACTCACCTATCTAGTGCGGAAAAAACATATAAAGCATTAAACAGACAACCCTACCACTAAATGTAATAGTAATAAAACCTTCCCAAATTATTTTCTTATTACCCATCTTTGTTCATTTTCAGACTCTCCCGAGAGAGGCCRCCTGTGCCGCCGATAGAGAAGCTCGACAGCTCCTCGTACATCTGAAACCAGCAAGCGGCTCTCTGCAAGCTCCCGCCAAAAAAAAGGACATTTTCTGCTTTATCCTCAAAAAAGAAGCCCCAGGGCCCAGATCGTGGCAGGCGCGAACCGGCCGAGCTGCAAGTGATTTCCTGGCACTGTTGGGCTGAAGGAGGTTTGTCTCTTTTCCGGAAGTTTTTGTAACCTCCCAAGGCTGTTTTCCCTCTGCTGCAAGGGAGACTTGGATTTACAGCCTCGGAGGCCAGAAGCATTGGGATTAGCCGCTCTCCGGTAAAACACGGATGTCAAATTTCTTCCCGTTGCCTCCGCACCTGGCCCACACGGGTGCGTCTGGAGGCACCTAGGTTCAGCCTGAAGCTGTTAGGAGCTGCCGTACCTTGGGTTTGCCCGGCCGGCGGCTCCCAGCCAAGAGCAGCCCCCGGGCTGCTCCACAGCCGTGGGGCCGCGCAGGGGCATCCACAACCCCCATCCCACGTCTCGGAGGCACAGCTACGGATTAAAACAACGTGAGCGGCGAGGAGAAACAACACTAAAAGCTGTGCTAGTGCTCCTGCACTGGATTTTGGACAGACCTATGAGTTGCGTCACACCAATCACCCCTCCGGCCTGTTTGGATGCTCCGCATTCCCCATCAGCTCCCTCCCTTGAATGCTCCCTTTTTCCCCTGGATTGCAACAACAGCAGAAACCCAAAAAGTTGATCCCACAATGTGCATAATTACTGATTTCAAAGGAAAGCTTCCCCTCCAGCTGCCCTACTTGTATAGGTTACAATGTCTGGAAAGGGAATTAATTAACCCAGGCAGCTCTCCAGCGCACGTACAGACTCACTGCAGCCCATTACAAACCTGCTTAGCGATGCCGGCTTTGCACGCAGCCGGTCGCCTATAAATACAGCTGCAGATGGAATCTTTGAAATTTTAAATGGTAGTTTTGAACGGGAATAACTTGACATTTAATTCTGGGACAATAGCGAAATGTCAACATCTGTTGTGGGAGCGCAGAATAATGATTAACACCAGTTGCCGCTTTTAAGCGTGCCGGAGCATAACGACGCGCTGGGCAGCAGCAGGGCGCAGCGGACAAAACCGCACCGAGCGTCACGGCCCCGATTAAAGCGGCCGGCGGTTTGGGCTGGAGCGCTGCGGCACGAGGGCGGGCGGCAAGCCCACCGCATCGCGCCTCCGCCCGGGTTGTCGGTGAAGGCACCTCTCAGCCCTGGCAGAGGAAGATGGGGCGATGCTCCCCCGCCACCCTGGCTTGGGCTTCGCTGCGACCCAGCAGGGCAAACCAAGGCTATCTCAGCATTTAATTACAGGGCTGAAGTCCTCTGCAAAGGTTTCTCGAAGAATTTCAACTTTTACCCCCCTCGATCACCCCGTACGCTGAATTTCCCAGCCTGAACTCTGTTGTGATGATCTTGGTCCGCTTCCTCCCGAGGGGAACAGCTCCCTGTCTTGGCAGGGGGTTAAAGCGGGGACAGGGCAAAATCCCACACAATCCCACAAAAACAGGAGTCTCCTGAGCCTTGGCACACAGAGGGGATCCTGGCACATGTCATGAGCTGCGCCGTGCTCAGCCCCGCTACGGCCACAGACGGATGCAGCCAACAGCCTCAGGCAGGCAGCAGCCAAAACCCACCAAACCCTGCAGTACTCAAGGACATCCCTGCCATAGATTTTTTAATCTGAAGGAAAGTTACTGCATTTAACCATTAGGGGATGACATTAAAAGATGCTCACTAAACCCAGTCATCAAAGGGGTGGCACATTAGCAGTACCAGCCTATTTGGCAAGCAGTATGTACACAAATTGCACTGTTTTTTTTTCCCTCCCAATGCTCATGCATCTATAGATGGGGGAAAAAAAAAAAAAAAAAAAGACCAGGTCAGCTGGTCTGGGTCCTCAGAAATTTCCTGGAGGAGTCTCCCGTGTTCACAGGGTCAGATCCTGAAAAGTGCTGAGTCTGCAAATTTAATGGCAGGTATTTTAAAGGTGAACCAAGTTGCAGCAGAGCGCAGCACACTGCACATGGTGAGGCAGATCCCTGCATCTCGGCTTCAGAAAGTGCCTCAACCCCTTTGGCGGCCGTGGCAGGGATCTCCGGCGGCCTGGCATCCCCCTCGGAAATGGGGTCGGGAACAGGGGGATGGGCATGGTGCAGACCCCCAGCCCTCATTCCCCGAGGGAGGAAATCCTGAATTTTTAATGGAAGTGGTGGAAGTTTCCTTGATGACATCCAGCCTCTGCATTTTGCCAGAGGGCCAGATTTCTCTGCCGAACAGCTCGAAAGCTTTGCACCAACCTCACAAGTGTGCAAAGAGATCTGCGCTGAATTGCTCTGGATTTTAGTCTGGCCTCGGGTCAGCAACCCCGATGCAGGGGCATCCAAGAGCAACAGCAGATCGGTCCCTAGGACCTCTACCAAGAAATAACGGAAATGTTGCTATTACACCCTAAATGCCGGGAATGGCACAACACCCATTACAAGCCGGGTGCTGATAGCCAGCAATTCCGCTTTTTTTCCTTCCAGCAGGTTCACTTCTGTTTGTGCTGGTGCATGATTATATATTTAGCGGAGGAGTTTATTCACTGTGAGAATAGCAGCTTTTCAAATTAGTGCTACGTATTTCCTATGTGATGGGGGGAGGCAGGATTTTAGGGCAGAGGGAGCCTTGCTTTGAAGAGCTGTTTTAACCCGTCATTGACATTAACACTGAAAAGGGGGAGGCAATTCCTCAGCTGGTTCGTCCACGGGCACCACCGGCACGTGAGGGAGGAGGCACAGGGGCTCGGGCCTCGTCTCCAACACCAGTGACGACGACACATGGCCTTTCCCCTCGCCTTCGTTACCCGCCAGATAACGACCCCCGCAGAGGGGCTGGGCTTTTCCAAAGGCGATCCTTAAACTCCATCACAATCTGCCAGCTGTTCCCTCCTGTACCTCTGCGGGAGAGCGGTGGCAGAGGAGAACAGTCATTTTAAGGGATAAATAACTTTTCTTTTTTGCCCTTTATGCAGATAGAGAAAAGAAGGAGGAAGATGTCAGGGGTGGGAGCACAAGCAGCCACATTCCGCTCCTGACAGCGGTGGCCAGCATCCCGCCAGCTCCGGCACAGCCAGCACCTCTCAAACGCTCTCTCTTTGCAGGCAGCGAATGAACAGCAAGCGCATCGGGGAGAAGCCGGGGTGGATAATCGGCTTTGGATTTTTGGAATTCTCCCCCCAGCCACCTGTGTCCAAAGTCAGGCGCTGGTTTGCTCCTCTACCTGCCCAGAAATCACCCTCCTGCTCTAAGCCCAAAGCTGCAGGCACCGGGCTGCAAAGTGCTGCTGGAGGGGCCACCGTGGGGGAGTCCACTGAATGAGCAGGACCCGGAGACCCTGGTTAAATTAAGAGAACCTATTCTCAGATTAATAGACCTAAGGGAATCACTTCTTTCCTTTTGTTATTTGTTAGGGGCTTTTCCCACCCTTTGCAACACCGCGTTAGCAGCTCTGGGGATCGTGCAGGAAGTCTCACGACGGGGTGTTTCGCTTCGAGCCCTCACCATCGCGGAGCCGGCCCCGGAGCATCACCCCCAGTCGGGTCCCCGCTCGTTGGAGCCACGATTTCCCGTTAGGCGAGGCGCAAAAAGTCTCTCCGCCAGCGGTGCCCAGTGCTCCCGTGGCAGGGGCAAAGCCGTGCGGCAGAGCTGCACAGTGGAGACGTGCCACGTCACGCGCATCACCTCACTAGCGTTTTCTCAAGCTCGTGGCCCAAACAGACTGAAAGAAAAACTGAAATCAAACCTAAGCTTATTGCAGGACCTACCCCTACGACTTAGCTCTGTGCTGGCATCAGCAGCAAGCTGTTTGCAAAGGGACAAATATTTTATCTTTTTCTTTCCAAGTGAGGTTTTGAAAAACTGCAAAAGGCAAAAGATTTATTCAAGGCCTTGGTGAGCAGGACACAGCTGTGCTGTAGCGGGTTCCCGTCTCCGGCCTCAGTCGTTCTCCAGGTGACTGATTGGCACTTCAGTTTTATGGTGGCCACTGTGACATTTCTGACATTTTTAAGATTAATAACACCTGGCAGGCTTTTCCCCACCAGCAATCACATTGCTCCACCGCAGGGCTTGGGTTTTATCCTCATCCCTTGTTGCTCTGTCATTTCTAATGACAGGTTAACAGACGTCCGCTACGCTGGCTTTGGACTGTGAGCGGGAGGTTTTCCTCAGACCTATAAATTGCAGCCTGCCTGGTGTGAAAGCAGAGCGTTTTGTTAATGCAGCTGAAAAGGGCTTTGGCCAGCAGCAATTCAGGGCACCTTCCTGGGAGCCGCTTGCTGGGCTGCCCCGGCCCCAGGCGCTCACTCGCTCCCCACGGTCCCGCCCGGACACCCACCCCAGGACTCCAGCACCCTCCTTCGACACCTCCAGTCTCCTTGCATTGGTTTTAAGCCCACGTGTCTTAAAACCATGAGTGCTATTTGCTACACTGATAAACCCATATTGCTTTTTATAAAACCATACATTCCCACCAGGCATTTGCTGTTACTTGTAAGCTACTTTTTTTTCTTTTTTTATGGAAAAACAGAAAAAAAAGGAAATAAAAGAAAAAAAGAAAAAAGAGTTAATTTAAGCAGAGGAATAAACTCAAGTGAGATGAAGATAACTTCTAGAGTACCAAATTCCTCTGGGGCATTAGCAACTATCAGACAAAGTCCAGTTACCTCTCTTCTCTTTAAAATCAGTGGAAACTGCATTAACTTAGGGCAGAGCTGGGCTACAAAGGTGCAAAAAATAATAATAATAAATCTACCCATAACGATGCAAAGCTTTGGGGGGGAGCCAAGGGAGGCTCGCTACAGCCGGTCCATGCCAAGCGGGGAGGACGCCGCAAGCCTTCCCCACGGCGGCGCGAGGGACCCGGCCCGGGAGATCGGCAGCCCCCCGAGCCGGAGGGGATTTCGCGCCACGCTTTATTCGGAAGCAGCCTGCCCTCACGTGGCGAAAGGGAAACCGGGAGCCCGAGGACTGGCGGACGGGGCGATGGGGGCCCGGGCTCTCCTCGCGCGTCGCCCAGGGGTGCGACCCGCTGCGCGAAGCAGGGGCGAGCCCCCTGCGGTGCCGGCACCCAACCCGAGGAAAAGCCCCACTGGCGCTCGCTTTGGGTGCGGAACGACCGCTTTTGTGGAGCCAGCCCCATCGCGCGGCCCACAGGAGCGGGGACCGGCTCGGAAAGGCGCCCGCGCACCGGGGTGGCGGAGCGAGGCTTCAGCCTGCGTCGACGCGACACGAYGCGGAGCGACGAACGGGCCCGTCCGAGCGTGGGGCACCGCAGCTGGGCCGAGGCCCCCAGAGCAGAGCGCGCCGGCTGCCCTCAGCACGGCCACGGCTCGAACGCGGCCCCTCACGTGCCAACAGGGCCCGGAGCAGCGGCGCCCGCCTGAGGCAAGACCAGGCCTCTCGGCCTCGCGCTCCTGACGGGGTGAAAACGCAGAGGAGCCGGTGCTGGTGACAGGCAGCACCTCGGCAAACAGCACCACCCGTCAGAAAACGAGGGGGGAACGCAACGGATCGCCTCGGTCTAGATGGCACTCGCATACATATATATTTTTTTTCCAAAAAAACAGCCATTCTCTGCCCCACTCCCAGGGACACGGCCAGGGCCAGACCCGCACCCGAGGAGCTCGGAGACCCCTTAGTCCTCGTCTCCGGCCAGCGACCTCCCAGCAGCCGGAGCGTCGCAGCGCAAGTGACTGGTGAGGAAGCATGGAGGCCAGCACGGTGGCCCTGCCCGCTCCGCGGCCAAGGCTCCAACCCCGCTTTATCTGCCTGCTGCTGCCTCCCAAAGTGAGCCAGGCCTGCGCTTTGGCTGGGGAGGGCAGGGGAGCCAGGGGAAAGAGGGTTTGGTACATGAAAATAACCCAGAGAAGTCGCGGCGACACACTAACCGAAGTCTGCACAACCATGCTTTGCTACGCTTACCGCATTAATAACACCATGCGAGTAGGTGGCACTTGCAAGYAGCGTTGTTTGCCTCCCTGCTGCTAACGCACAGGCGTGGGGTAATTCAGCCAAGCAGTTCTTGGGCCACCAGTGTTTCGAAGCGATTTTTGGCCTTTTTTYTGTTGCTGTTGTTCAAAGCAGAAGGCACAACCATTCCTGTGCTCTCACTTTGTTTTAGAGAGGATGAAAAACAGCTTAACGTTTTTGCAAGAAATGGATGTTCAGCACATGCTTGTGACAAGATCTTACTAAACATTTTGTGTTATTATCTCTCTATATATAGATTTTTTTATTTATTTATATAGAAGTCCTTCTCTTTCAGAGTGCCAGCCAAATCCAGCAAAAAGCCGGAAGGAAGCTTCTCCAAGGGAACCACTGGGTTTCGCGCACCCTCCTCCATCGCACCGACCATGGCCCCGTGAGGCGAGGGGGCCGCGGCTCCGCTGCACCCCGGGGAGCCCCAGTGCCGAGACGCCCGAGGATGAAACCTCGGCGCAGGGAAGTTCGCAGGGCCGGGATTTCACTAGCGCTCAGCCCTGCACGGCAGAGAAAAGGTTTGGGTGTTCCCGAGTCCTCTCTGGAACAAGAGCTCTGCTTTACACACATTTATGATCCTCATGTGCCTATTTCCTCATGTATCGCTTTACAAATTTATTTAGGATATGCAGGCACAGCATGAGTCCGCTGCTCCTTTAGGAAGAACTGCAATCCTGCTGCACTCCTAACACCGCTAGCTTTAAAATAACTTTTTCCAAAACTGGCTAAGGTTTTTACTAAAGATAAAGCACTTGCCAAGACTTTTACTTCCGAAATTAAGATTAAAAACTGCTTTATTAGTTGACCAAAATTGAACAACAAATGTCTACTAGAAGCTGGGTATAGACATACTTCTAGGGTCAGTAGCAGCAAAAACTACCTTTTCATTTTGAGAAAATGAAGTTTCCCCAAAACAGAGGGTGAGTTGTCATCTCACACTCTTTTCTGCAACTATATCATGATAAAGAGAATTTAAACATTTTTAATCAACCAATTAAGCTCTATGTTACTCTTGGATTGAAGGATACGGTTTAGACGCACCATTCTTTAAACTGCAGGGCTGATTTACATGGTTTCCATCACAAACATTTTGTTTTGACAGAAATCCCCCCCCCCTTTTTTTTTTTTTTTTTTTTTTTTTTTGAGTAAAACAAGGATTTGGGGGGTTGCATAAGTCCAAACAGAGGGCAAAAACTAATTTCTTTTCCCATCCTTTGGTATCCTTTTCATTCCATGTCAGTGCAAACCCAGATGTTTAATCAGTCATAAACCAGACAACTTCAGTCTATACAGAAGGCCCTTGTTTAATTCCACTCAAATTCCTGACTCTTCCTTACATACCAGCTGAAAAACTGAAAACTCAGTTAAAATTTGCATCAGTTTGCAGCCAAAGGAATAACACCACCGATATCTTAACGGTGGGCAATTTTCAAACCACTTCTCAGGACTTAAGCACCCTTCTTAGACTACTAAGAATTAACACGAGCAAGTGCTCCGTGACTCTGTGCTATTTTAATAAATTGTGTTGGTTACCAAAGCACTAACGAGCACCTGCACAGCTGCCCGCTGATGGACGGAGCAAGCGCCTCCAAGCTGCGTCGTGGATGCTTTTGGGTACAGCCGGCAAACAAAAAGTTGTTTTCTAGCACAGCAGCTCTGGAGGCAGGAAGGGATCTGTGTTTTTAGAGCAGAAAGGTCTTAATTTTACTTTCATTGCTGCGATGAAGCTGTGAGTGGACAGGCTGTCCAGCAAATCAGGACCTTTGAAGTCTCCAGAGATTTGTTACTTCTTTTTCTTTCAAGTTTTAAGTCTGTCCTTTCAGCCATTTGCTATTGCTCCAGGGTACCCGCTTGGGAACCAGATTTGGCAGTACAAGAATGGCACTTTGCACCAAAGAGCCCATTGCCATTAAAAAAAGTAAATCATCTAACTCCAGCTTTATATCACCAGAATAACTTCCTCTTCTGTAAGTTTTTTTTTAATTATATATAAGAGCATTGGTGATTTGCTCTTTTCTTTGGTTCCATGCTCTGATGCTCTACATTTTATAAAATCTGGTGGCAAATTAAACAACCTTTACAATCAACGCTTCCAGTGGGGAAGATGATTAGCCAAATAGCTGGTGACTTCTGATCCATCTACAACAGCTGGAATATCAGCTGCAGAAGTGCAGTCATTTAAATCAACAGGTAGATGTAAAAGTCAAAGAGAACGAAGCACATTATTCTGTTGCTGCATCATCACGGGTGGTTTGATACTGGGAAAAAGCACAGCAGGGGAAGAGGCAGAGGATGGACGGACGTAACAGCAATTGCTTTCTAAGCCAACAGGTGCAGGAACAGATCTGGTTTTGCTCTGGACAACACTAGCTTTAGCGACCAAGACAACATAAACAAATTAGAAATACTTCAGCCTCTGTCAAGTGTGATTTTAAGCTAATATCAGCTGGAAATTAAGCCCAAGTTTTATTGACACACACTGTGATTACTTTGGACAAAGTAATTCAGGAGTGACCAGAGATGAACGACTGAGCAGCAAGCAGCTGGGCTGCATCTCAAAGGACAGTCCTGTTACAAAAGCTTACCTGGGCTTAACACACCGATTTAGACATGAACGTGCTATAAAAAACAACCCTGAAGACCCACAACAGCAGACGATACTTTACAAACAAATGGTGGTTTGGAAAGATTAAGAATAATTTTAGCAAGTTTCCTTTAAGAGAAGGGGAAAGTGCCCACTGGATGCTCTGGCCAGGCAAACGCCCATTAGAGTGGGGAATAACCACGTGCATATGGAGTAACACAAAGTGTTGTGTGGCAGCAAGGAGACCAAAAATAATAATATGAAATATTCCCGCTCTTTAAAAATAGCCCAGGCACTCAGATGTTCAAAGCCATCTGAAGCTTCCAGAACAAGACTTACGTCTTTCCATGAGAAGCCCTCATGTCTGCGTGCGCTCGTACCTATTTATAACTTTCCAGTACAAAAATTACTGGTGCCGACTCCTTTCTGACGTCCCACTCCCCGAAATAGCCACTACGACATCTCCTGGAGCAGCCTCGGCCCTTTGGCACACCGATGCCCAACGGCCACAACGCTCCTCAAGAAAAAAAATAAAAATAAAAAACACTCATTTAAAGATCAATGCAGCACCCCTGCGCCAGTGCGACAGTAACAGCAATGCACGTGCAGCCCAGGGAGGTTTCATGACTTTTCTTCATTTGCTGCAGCAAAGCATTAATGCTTTGCCTGAGCACCCGTTCCCACGTCCCGGGTGCCCCTGGCCACAGCTTTCCCAAGGGAGACCTGGGAGGCTGCAAGCACCCTGCCACCCTCCAGACACTGCTCCCAAATTGCTCTCCCCGGCCTGGGCGCATTAGAAGAGACCAAGTTCCCTCTGATTCTCCCGCTTGCAGGAAGCCAGCAAAAAAMCTCCCAGCGCCCTCCTGCAGCACTCCTTGGACACACACACCCCACAGCTGGTCTCAACCTCTGCTATCAGAGCAGCATCCACCTTAGAAAATCATCTAAACCAGTAAAACCTGGTGGACAGAAGCACTTTGAGCAGAAAAGGTGGCCCAGAGGCAGCAGCTGCAGTGGGACCCCATAGCTCCCTCTTCTCCCCACCATGAGTCTCCCAGCCCAACACTTTATTAAATAGGACATCCAAAACCTCAGAAAACAAGGGATCTCCTGGAGAGGTTCAACAGTGACATCCTAAGCTTAAGATGAAGCACTCTGTGCCGTGCCGTTAGCACACACACTAGTCAGTTGTTACTTCAAAAGTCAGCTTCAATATTTTTAAACTGTGGAAAGTGGAAAGTGTCTCCACGCAGGGATCCGAGCAGTGCAAAACAGACCACAGGTCTGAAAGGGCTGCAAGCAAATCTGGGTGGGCCAAAAGTGGCCTGCTCGTAACGGGCGCTTCTGCAGTCTGGGCACACCGGTAAGTCTAGTCTCAAGTGCAAGAGAAGGAAAGGACCAAAGAGCTCACCCAGGAGACAGACGCCCCAGCAGGAGACACGCAGTGAATAAGAGTTTAGAGTGAGCACACTGTGCCATAGCGTGAGATCTCTGTAGCCTCCGATCGCAGCATGCTCTTTCTTGCTGACCTTAAAAAAAAAACACAGTAAGGTGATAACAGCAGCACGTCTGACTTCCAAACCCTGCAACACTGATACCCAGCAAGTCAGAGCTTCACTGCCATTTCACTGGCACCCTGGAGAAAAGCAGCATACAAGTCAAAGAAATGCGCTACCACCCTACTGTGCTCAAATACCAGAGCCTGACAATAACAGCTTACTACGTTAAGCGTGCAAGAAGCACACGCAGGGCACCGGTTTGCAGAAGCTTCTTACAACAAAGCCGAAGGATTCTGCTTTTTTCTGACGCCGGAGTCAGTTTACTACTGCAGAAACGTTCAGCTCACTTCTTAGACTTCAGTGATTTGAGCAAAGTCAGTAAACTCCGTGCAAACCACCCAAATTGCAAATGGCAGACTTGTCACTCGGAACAGATTGTGTAGACACTCATCGAAAAAGCAAACACCTACGCTGTTAATAGATAGCTTTCGCTTGCAGGATCAGACAACAACAACCGCTCTCATCCAGATAACTCAACTTCCAGTGCTCACCCAAGCTACCGCAGATGCTACTGATAATCCCATCTTTTTGCCAGTACCCATCTCACACTTTGGAACTATAACCATGTTTAGAAGAGCTCACCAGCGAGGTCTCCCACACGTTCCCTGCTCTTACCTGGAAGAACCATTGTGCATCAGGCACGGGTTGTGCCAAGTACATCTGATGGTGGCACTGAACGCAGTTCGCCCGAACGACACTCACGCGGGGCCATGCATGTGCTGGGTCACCATCTCGCAGGGCAGCAGAGCCGGGTGCAGACCAACATTAGCAATAGAAAACCAGACTTGGGAGTTTCTCCCCAAAGTGCATTAACGCAGTAGCAAGCTTTGGTTTTGTTCCTCGTGCAAACGCAGCCCGATGCCATTCACTTGATTGGGGGTACGCTGCACTACAGTGAATCACAATTAGCAAAGTCCTCAAGCCCATTTTTCCTTGCTGTCAACAAGCATTGCGGCCAGAAGGGGTCTACAGAGAAGGAACGTCTTTTCCTTTTGCTAGTGCAGGGATTTGAAGTCCAGATTACAGCTCTCCCAAGCACAAGGAAGATTACAACACTCAGCCTCAGATTAGACTCTGGTGCATAAAACCACCCGGAGACACCAGCTGCGTGGAAACCCTCACAGGAGCTCTGCGGGGGCACTTCAAGCAAGTGAGGTCTGAGAGCATTTTCCTCCCCAGACTGACTCTCCTGGGGTTCTGGACCTCACCTCCACAGCTGACAGCTGCTCACCACCTTCACCTGGAGATCCAGCAGCCACCAGACTTCAGAGGCTCCCAGACAACCGGAGGCACTTGCCCAGAAAGCCACCAGTGCCTTTGGGCACTTGGATGGCACTAAGGGACATGAGCACCCCTACTTCTCCCCTCCACCCCATGGCAGCAGTCTGACAGCCCTGGGCACTGCAAGCCAGACCACAGTGACATGACCTTTTCACATCGCAAGGATATTTATAGCTGGGGGAAGGGAGGGTGTTTTAAGCCCAGCTACTGCTCACTTAACTAGCCCACAGGTGTTTGCACCGAGGCAACCAAAGAGACCAAGCTGCAGCACTGGGGCAAGTCTCAAACCAGCTTTGCCACATGATATATGGGGAACCTCACAATTGCAAACAAGGCAGAATAGAATAAAAACCCAGCTCACACCTGAGCCTTGTCAGGGTCCAGGATACAGGCAATAACTCAAGACACACCAGGGTTCACACAAGCAGGTGAACCCCCAAAACCCACCTTACACACTACAGCAATGCAGCAACCCTCGCAGCAACACAGCTCTCCCCCTCCCCAAATATAGCATCACCACTTATCCACCCACAACACCGGAGAGCAGGTTCAGCTCCCTCCTTGCCTGACAGTATCCAGACCTCACTGCTGGCTTTATCAGCGCAGGCTTCGCAGGCAGGAGCACCAGCAGAAGAGCCCACACGTTCGGGCTGCCACATCCCGCCTGTGCAGCAGAGCCCGGGCTCTGGCCCCTGCTCCCTCAAGAGAGCATTTCACACCGTTTTGCCAGCCTCCAAAGCTGGCAGGAACCAAGGTCTCCCCACTCCCAGGAGCAGCAGAAAGAGACAGGCTTCAGCTACACTCCCAACTTCAAGGCTCACTGAGTCAAAGAGCAAAAAAGGGAGTGCAACTATCACTTAAGAGCCTGGAGTCAAGTACTACTCACTTGAGGACTTCCTTCTCCTGGCCTGGGGGAAAACACCCCCCTCCTCAGCAAAAAAAACCCTCCTTGAAGTAGCAGCAGCAGGAGGTTCGTAACACATCTACCTTCTTTAAAATCGAGGGGGAGGAGGTAGCTGGAGCTCCTGAGGTGGCAGGAGGCAGAACAAGGCTGCAACCAACAGGCCAGGCAAAAAGGGTCTCCCTTATTTTTGTTACTGGTATACTGCAACTGCACTTTAATGACACATTAAACAAAATTATTTGAAAATCACTTTATTGTTAAGTCCACCACAGCCATTTACATATTACCATAGAAATATTCCCAGAAAACCCTTCCCCAGACCACCCTTCCCCCCATTTTTTTAATTAGAGAAACATTAGTTACCTGGAGAAGTTTTGTTTCTTTCCATCCCTTTAAGTTTTGGGGTCAACAGCAAGCCATAATACACAATTATTACCGACTCTGCTGTGAGAATTGCTTACTGACAAAAGCTATGTTGTCAGCGATGAAGGTCTTGCGGTTTACAGATGGATACCGTGCAATTTTTCTCCTGCTAAACTAATCAAAATTGCATCGTGATCCACCCGACAACAGCAAAACAAAGCTTACCACGCTGGCAGATTTTGAGAAGTGCAGCCTGAAGACAAGTCCTCCTTTCCTCCACAGGCCGGGACAAGTGCAATACTCTACATATAGCTACAAGTAATGCAACAAATCCCCACCCATGGAGAAACCAGTGCAATCTTCAGATCTTCATGGAGGAAGGAAAAAGCAAAAAAAGTGCTTCCAAACCCATTATTCACAACAGATTCACCACCACCACAGTCAGTTTTGCATGGATTTGCACAGCAATTTTAGTAAGCTGGGATGCAAACCTGCAAAACTGACTGTAATCAGCACCATCTTCTCAAGAAACTGCCACTAGCTAAGATGCACTTTATCTAGCAGTACTGTAAGTGCCCACATTACAGTAGGTCCAATTCAAAGCTACCTGCACTATGAGCACTTTGATACTGCTAGGACAAAACTACTTCCTGAGCAATTGCCTTCAGTGAAAGAAAACGCTTTAACTAAAACTGTAATTGCTGCGCTAAAGGCAGATGGATGCGTGTTTTGGATGCAGGGGCAGCAGCTTGTGCCAGAAGGAGCATTTAGGGCAGTAGATTCTACGCTACTTCACTAACTGCACTAGATGCACCTTAACACAAGAACCATTTGTAACGTAGCTCTAACACAGCAAAACAACAGTTCGGGTTACGTCCGTGCCCTGCCACAGTCACTGAATTGCCACAGTAATGCTAGAAGTGCTTATACTGCAGTAGATCCCAAACTCTACCTGCACTGTAAGCACTTTTGCACAACTCAAGGCCCATCACCAGAGAGAAACTCTTCCACTTAAAAGGTCTTCTCATTTCAGCGCAGCTAAAACATCAAGTAGTGTCTTGATTGAAGCACAGGAGCCAATACTACCTGCCAAGAAAGAAAGCAAATATTAATGTTACGTGACACATATAGATTAGGAATTAAGGCAGCAATTTGGTTTCTTGCTCGATCTCGTGCAGATTTCCTTGTTCAAGTACAGATGCAGAAGTCGGTTCAGTTTGGAGAAGGCAGTTTAACCGAGGGTGCAAACTAAAAAGGAAGAGTTGGCAGCTAATTTTCACTTAAGTTGAGGTGAAAATGGCTTCCTCTGCAGTTCTTAATGGCAGTTAAAAAGCACTGTAACAGGTATCAAAACATCCTGGTTTCCTACTCCTGTGCATTTGGTGTGTTACTACAGCGCGCAAGACATTTTTACTTGACCTTTCTCCGGGAGCTTTACTGAGCATCTTGCATCACCCAACCACCAAACATCCCCCCCAGCAGCACAAGGAAAGTTTTGACACACAATCCTGCACCCTCAGCCCCAGTCGCGGAGTGTCTGCACCCCAGGTGACGCTGCCGAGCGGCACAAAGCAACGGACCCTTCTCAGACGAGAGAGGGGGGACAAGAAAATTAGTAAATCAATAAAAATTGGAATTAGCGTCCCTGCAGAGCCAGGCTGTCAGCAGCAGCCGGGCTCCGCGGGGCACGGCCGGGTCCCCGTCTTACAAACCTGCGGAGGCGGGAAGAGCTCGGCCGAGGACGCCCGGGTGGCGGCGCGGTGCCCGCAGCGCTACCTGCCCCCGGGGCCGCGCGGCGCTGCCCGTCTGGGGGCCGCCGCCACGTGCGCGGGAAGG
>NW_020450860.1:845057-846160 GCF_003343035.1 Apteryx rowi
CGCAGAGCGCGGCGCAAGCCCGGCGCGCAGACGCGCACAGAAATTGAAAAAAATAATAATAAAATAAAAAATAAAGAATTAAAAAAAATAAAAGCAAACCGTGCAAGCGCGGGGAGCACCCTCAGATTCGCGCTGGCTTTCTGGGGGGGAAGCGGGAAAGAAAAGGGAAGGGAAGGAAAAGAAAATAGAAAGATAAACACGTTACCTTTTAGCCCGAGCAAAGCCCTGGAATAAAAAGGGTTTTACGAAAGTGGCGCGAAGACAATATCATGTGATCCCAGCCCAGGGCGTCTCCTTCCCCTTTACCAACCAGCCAAAAAAAAGAGAGAGGAATAAAGGGGGAAAAAAGTACATCCGCTCCCCACACAATTAGCATAATTAATTGTGTCCTGCAGCTGCAGCCAAAGCTCCCCGGCCAATGGGAGCAAACAGAGCCCCATCCTCCTCTTCCTCCTCGCCTTAGAATAATAATAATAAAAAGAGCCATTACTTTGATTTGGGAAACGTTCAAACATTTCGTCCCTCCAAAACAGCACCCCGCTCCTGGGTAATTTAATGATGCCCTTTATAATCCGGGGGGGGGGGGGAGCAGCTGTGCTGTATCACGCTTAGGGAGGGCTTGTTGCCTTGTTTTTTCCCCCCCCGATTCAACTTATTTTTCCACGGAGGCGCGTTGACGTGCAGGGCCGAGGGGGGCTACGCGGTGGCTGCGGATGGCCTGGAGAAGCCGGCGCTGCGCGTGGCGCCCGGCCCTTGCCTCCCGCCCGGCGGGGTGCACGGCCACGCGCCCCCGCCTCGGCCCATTCCCCAAAACGGGGCGGCTGCCGGGAGGCCCCGTCCCACGGCTGCAGGGACCAGGCGTGCGGGGCAGCGCCGGCCCGCGTCTCCCCGCCGGCCGCCCTCCGGAGCGGCCCAGCCCCGCCAAGGCCGCGGGCAGCGGGCGAACACAACGCAACGCCGCCGTTGCCCGCAAACGCCCGTCCCGAGCCCCCGGTGCCCGACGTGCCCCGCGCCCGCACCGCACAGGCGAAACTTGGGCTCGCTTCGGGGCTAAAAGCGGCGGGATGGGGCGCGGGGCCTAGCTGGGCCTAGCCCGGCGCCCG
>NW_020450860.1:846355-917396 GCF_003343035.1 Apteryx rowi
CGCGCGGGGCGGCCGGAGCGCGGGGCGGCCTTCGCAGGAATGCTAAAAATGTGCTAATTGTGTCTTGCCAGCAGCAGCGATTCCTCAAGGATCGGAGGTAATCATCTTTAAAATATATATACACACATATAGAGAGAGAGATTGATCGATAATTAACAATTTCGCCCCCGCTCCCCCAGACGTTCCACTGGGTTCGGAAAAAATATATATGTATTAGGTGCCTCATTTAACCCTAATCATTGATATCTGAAGTTAGAACAAAAAGGTCCCCATGGAAACCAGGGAGTAATCTATCAGTATTACGTTCGTTACACAACTAGAAAAGGGCTTTTGTTCGGCTCGTATTTACTACTGTTTAATTTCTCTTTTAAATTCTGCAGCCGAGCTCTTTCGCGTTGTAACGGAGAGTTTTGCAGCGTTTCCCTACTTTTCTCCGTGTGCGTGCGTGTGCGTGCGTGTGTGTGTGCGCGCGCACGCGTGTGTGCGAGGCCTAAAACAAAGCGACCATATCAAAGCACTCCCTGCACAAGATGGGAGGGCTCTCCGCAGGCAAAAGCACTTCCGAGGCTGTTTTATTATGTGCTCCAGAAACAGCAATTTGTTTCTTCGTTATCAGGGAGAACGCTCTGTCAGACTGTTCTTTGCAAACTTTATTGTAATTTCTCAAGCAGATACCAAGTTTACTAACTTCTGATTTGGAGCTGCAAAGAGATCCATGTAATGGAGTAGCAAGTCATAGGCGGAATTTAAATTTTCTCAAAACCAGCCAAAGTACCTTTCTGAAGTCCCAAGCCAAGAATAGTAAAAAAGAACAAAATGCCTAACATAAAAGTCAATAATTTAGCATGCATATGTTAATTTGTTATCAATGCCTCGACAGAAATAGAGTAGTGAATTGATGCAGCAATGAAAAATGTGAAAATGTCCCAGTAACTCACACATGTACAACATAGCACGGAAAATAGTCACAAATAAAGGATAGTTTATGTCTAACTATGTAAAACATAACTTTTTAAAACTTGTAGCAAATAAGCATTAAACATGTCATGCTGCAATAAAAAATGTTTCTTTTTTATGTAAGTGTGGAAGTATATGCTTTGTTTTGATATTTTTGCTTATTTAATATGGAAAGTTGTATCATAAGTATTATTCTCCTCAATGTTATTATAAAGAATAAAATTGTGTGTGTGTGTGTCTGTGTGTGCAGCAGCTTTTACTCTACACATGCTGAAAAATTATGCTCTTTTTTCTGTCAGTTCAGAAATAAATTAGTCTTTCAACAAATAGAGACGGAAGATGGTGAAATAAGTCTACATGAAGTGTTACAAAGATAAGATTAAATGGTATTTTTACATCCTCCTGCTGACCTTTGACTTGTATTTTTGTGTATCTTGGAATGCAGTCTTCAGGTCTGCAAAAGCTCGGTTGCTAAAAAAAAAAGTAATAGTCAAAGAAAAAAGTACTGCAACATTTCTTAGTATTTTAAAGGGTATTGTCTGGCCAGAGCGTTCATCTGCCATGTCAGCTAAGCAGAAAGTTTAGCACTTTGTTGATGGCCTTTTCAAATGCACGTGATTTATAGATTATAAGGTGGTAAACACAGAGGTTGTAAAACACACTGCTGTGGTAAGGTTTTGTTCCAGGTTAAAAGGACAGTTATGAAGAGTGAGTGAGGTATAACTCCTATGTAGAGGCACAGAGAAAAAAATATTTGCTTGAAAATCACTTTCAGAATTTCTTGTGAAATTAGATATTTCACTCTTTTCTTATACCAAATATGCAGAAATCTTTTTTTTTCTATAATCAAATCATGTGCATGCATGCAGGCTGAGAAGATATTTCTGTTTTCTTCATTACACTTTTCTTCTCAGTGTTGCAGATAATTTTTTCTGCTCTATGTCATCTTGGTTACTGATTCATTCATACTCTAACAACTGTGTTCAAGGATTGCCTTGGACTGTCTCCTCCACTTCTGCTTCCTTCAAGAATTAGAACTATTGTGTGACCTTTTTCATGCTGAGGAAAGCTCAGTGAAATGTGCTGAACTATCTGGATGCATAAAAGAAAAGAAGTGAAAATCAGAAACAAATAAGAGAGATGCATCTTTATGGGGAAAAAAAATCATTTTGCAAAACAACTATCCAAAGATGCTATCAGTTACTGCATGGAGAGACAACATTTTTGTCAGGGTAATGGAATCTAATTTATTTTGCAAAACTCTAAGAATATCTAAAAGTCATCAGAAGAACTTCTACTCAAGTTGCAGAACAACAGCATGAAATCAGTGCCAAAAAAATTCTTTTATAGCCATGTCTGGAGTCTTTCAGACATAATATTTTATACTTCTGGAAGAGAATGTTCACACAGATCAGATCATCTTAAAAAGGAACGAATAAATGCAAAGGAATATATTAGAGAAAATACTTTAATTATTAGCCACAGAGTTACTCTTCTGATCCTACAGAGACTGCTAACTTTTCCTGTGAATGCTCACACATTCTCAGGTTTGGTAAATCTTTGCAGGGCTGGAGTTCCTTAAAGATTTGTCTTCATTTGTCTTCCACACACTGTGGATTTTTCATATGAACTATGGATTACATGTCATTTACTGCTGAACTGGCTTTGTTTTAAAGCATTCAGCTGAAAAACATGTAGAATGAAAATTATTTTCTTCTTGTGAGGATAGAATAAAAAGAAATACTTTGARATGAAGATTCAAATTTTTCTTCAATGTCAATGAAAAATTTAACTCATTTAGTTTTCTGAATAATCTTTATGTATTTACACTTTATGAAAAATAACTGAAAACAGAGTTTTCATAACAAAAGGTTTCACACTTTTGTCATTATTTACTAAAATAAGTTTGAAATTGTCATTCTCCTTTTAATTTCTATTTACTTTATTTGTAAAACTATTTAATATAGAAAAATAAGATACAGCTAACCTATGTTACTCTGCAGTAATAAGACCAACCTACATATAAAATGAGTAACTATTTGCATTGAGAAGCAAATGTATAATAATGACATGGACCTGACGTCTAATGTTATTTTTTTTTTACARTATTGATTGCTGTGATAAATAATGTAACATTTGCTGTATATCTGATATGCTTTAAAGGATTGCTGCATAGTAATGTTTCAAACCTGTCTTTTTAAGAGGTCACTGGCAATTTATTATAAAGATGTTTATTAAAACAAAATGTAAATGTAAAGAATTAAACTCTGTCTTGTATTTATTTTCATAGTTTGGTAGATACATAAATACGCTAAATTCTGTGTTTAGTTTTCCATTTTTTTTTGTTTGTTTTGTATTTATATTCTTTGCTGGTGAGCTGAAATTAAATTTCTGCACAGCTTTAATGCACTTTCTATAGGTTTTGATTCTCTGAGTTGTTTCCACTTTCTTTAACATCAAGCGAAGTTAAATGAACTCCGCCTTTCACAATACAGAGTTCTTCATATATATTTTTCTGGTTTCACATGGGTTAAATCCTGAAATCTGGACCTAAGTTGTCTAATAGAAGAGACAGCTACTCACCTGAGTAAATGACCCATGTTGTGTTCACAGGATAGGGCCCCGTGTAATGTTGAACTGCTATATTGGAAATGCTTCCCATATTAACTTAGTAAGAGATTTCGATTTTTTTTTTCACAACAAAATCAATTATTTGAGGACCGAGTTTTGAATGCATATGCAATCTGGCCATATATTTTCTCTTTTAGATTCTCAAGAGATAGGCTTAATCTTGTTAAACACATCTTCAGACACATACACATCCTTCTGCCATTTTGGTAAGATCATTGATTCTGCCTTCCCAAATTACTTTATTAAAGTCTCTGTGGCTTGAGATTTGCCTTTCTCATTAAAAGGTTTTTGTTGCATTACAACTTCTCTGCTTCGTTTCTATCCAAATGTCCATATTCTTCCCACAGACAGGTTCCCAATTTTGCCAAGTATTACTGGCATTTTGATGAGTTTTCTTATCTGTATATATGACATGGCATTTTATTTCATGCATATTTCCCCAGCATTTTAATTCTGAGGTATAGTTTTTGATTTTGTAACAGTACACAGTTTCCTCTTTGATAAAAACTGGTGCTTAACAGTTTTTATTTCTCACAAATTGCAATCAGAATATGTTGCAAGCTGCCTAGATTTTGTGCAAATCTTAAGCTTTGTAAGAATCCATATCGGCATTAGAGGTAGAAAATATTACACATGATGAGCCACGTTTCTAAATACATGCTGAGGCCTTTAAAACTGTGTAAATAGCGTAAATGGGGGCTGTATGAATTTGCAACCCATGAAAACTCTGTCTTGAGGGGCAATAATAACTTTCCATCAAAACAAATTGCCATACAAAGGCAGGGAACAGCGTGAACCTGGTCTTACGGGCGCTTTGTACACGTTACAGACACGAGCAGTCCCACTGGTAATTCAACCTGGTCCATGTGTGCGAGGTCAGAGAAGACTTTGGTCCCAATCCTGCGCAGAATTTTAGGTACATGCTTAACTTCTCCTTCGAGTCAGTGGAACAAAATGGTGCTTGTTTGAACTTCTTCACAGTGTGTAAACTTAAGAATATGCTCAAGTCATTTCTAGATGAGACAGCTACGTACAAATTATACTTCCTTTACAGCACGTGACATTTGAGAAATGAGTCAATAAATTGCTGTGAGACTACAGGTTACACATAAAATTATTTTTTTTTAGTGGGTCTCTGTTATTCTGTTTAGGTTTAGGAGACAGAATAATATTGCCTACATTTTTCACTGCAATCTACATATATTATCAATGTTTGATATAAGGACCTAATGAGAAGACCCTGAGACCCAAAGCTTGTCCTCTTGTTTCCACTGTGTCACATAGTCTAATGAAAAATGTTGCTCTCCATCCAAGCTTTCCTTCGCAGGTAGAAGGTTACCTTTCCCCTATTGATCAACTTGTGTACACACTGGGAGGTTGAGCCAGTACTAGATTTTGAGAAYTGTTTCTGACAGGTAGCCTCTAAAAAGAAGCAGAGGTGTAGGTATTTGCACATGTGAAATCTGGCAGTGTACACATGCACTGTATAATCATACACARCCAAAAAATAGTTGGTACTTTTTCTCCTGCATTGAATTGCCTCCAGTTGCGTGCAATGTGAAATGCTAGGATTCTTTTCTTTTTTCTGCAGAAGAAACATCAGCACATTGCAGAATGCAACACAGAAGCTCTCAGGTTGCCTGTTAAATGTACGAAGCTTCCCTACATGCAGGGCACTTATAACCCCTCTGAAATTGGCTGGATGCCCCCACTTCAGCAGGCAGCATCACACCCTGAGCATCCTGGAGGCCCCGTTCTGCTGCCCAGCATCAGAGCCCGTTCTTCAGGAGCGCTGACGACCTCCTCCGCAGATGTCCGCGGGAGAGATCTGCAAAGGTTGCCAGATAATCATCAGTGTATGCAGCCATTAAATTAAAAATGCTCTCAGTTATGATGGGAGCCTCCAAACGGGACAGCATGAAGTAGTTCTCGCATGCAGTTGGGAGAGGTGCTTCATTATGCAGGTGGTGTAGTTGTTAGTCGAATAGCTTCCTTTCAGTGATTTCCCTGCCAAACTTCTGAGCAGGAGCTGTGCAGCACTAGAAGGTGGATCTCAGTGAGACTATTGCACAGCACTGTGGAAGTTCAGGGAAAAGCTCAGCTCATGGAGTGGTCAAGACTTACTGGGACCCTACATGAAGCAACATTAGGGGCTTCTCCAGCCTGCAGAACAGTTCAGGATTAGAAGAACATATAACAGCTTAAACCTGCTGTATGTTCCCTGTGCTATAGCTAGAGGCATAACAAAAAATCTCACCTCTCATCCTGAGGCACTGCTTTTTTTCAATTAATGTGCTGTGCGTGCTCTAGTTCCTTACTAAGAAGATAAAATGTATTAACAGTAGTTTAACACATTTTTGGATGTGCATACATAAAGGATGATCCTGTTTCCCCAAACCTGAAACATTCTGCTAGAAAATAAAACATCTCGGGAGGTAAACAAACTTCAGCACAAGGAAGAATGTGCAATCCAGCTGAGCACAGTGAAAAAATGTACTTTCCTTGAGTGAGTCCACAGATTCAGCCCAGCCTCAGAGTAAGGCTAAGGATGGACAGAGACAGGAGTTCACATCCCAAGAGTCAAGGTGATCTTTTGGGGTAAAAAGATCCCCTTGCCCTTCCAGGAGAGAAGCTCTTTTCTTTATCAGAGTGCAGGAACACAGTCGCTAAATTAGGGAAGGAGGATGAAATTACCCCTCCAGCGCCCGTCTCAGCTGCTCAAAACTCGGGAGGAGGCTTTGCCCTGCTGCCGGCAGCAGCCAGCGTGGCTCTGCCCCCAAGCTGCAAACAGGTTGAAGTACATCGCTGCGGAAGAAAGGAAAAGTACCCCAACCACTGAGCAACATCCAGCCGCTTCAAGGAGCAGAGGGGGGGAGCAGAGGGACAGCCGGCGTGAAGCTGGGGGCTGAAGGGACTCCCCCGGCTGGAGCGCGGCGTCAGACGGGCCCGGCTGCCGGGCCAGCGCCGGGGCTCCTGCCTCGCAGCGAGGGCGCGCAGCACCTGCGCAGCTGCCCGGCGCTCCGGGACGCGGCACCGCTGCGCCGGCGGCTCTGCAGAGCCTTGCGACGCTGCGGGCAGGCGCGGTGCCCCCTGCGCGGCCCGCGTGGGCGCCCCGTCCCCCCCGCGCGAGAGGGCTCCGGGACCGGCTCCTGCCTCGTCGGATGGGCAAAACCATCCTCCTGGCGCAGCCGCCCTTCAGGGGCTCGACGTTGTGGCGCCAGCCTGGGAAAGACGCTCCCCTCCCCGTGCTCGCGTGGATTGAATCCTCCTGTATAAACGAACCTGTGAGCTTCATTTTGAAAGCAGTGCCTCTGCAGTCCAACTTCATTAATCCAAACAGGACGGAGAATACGGAATTTGTCTGGATAAAGGGCATTTTTGATATAGATAATGTCTCTCAGGACAGCAAGCTGTGTTCATGTTTAAAAATGGTTTACTGTGCAGCTCATTACATTGAATTATGTTCTGTTTAAGCATGAGCCTTATGCAACTAATTGAGGCAAACTTACAGAGTCGTCAGCTTTACAAAAATGAAAACATTCAGACTATTGTGATCCAGCCATTGAAACTCATTGCATCGTGACTTTAATCAGACATAAAAATAGCTTAAAATAATGTTGCCCGCCGATGTTTCTAAGGATAAAAGTTAAAATTACATCAATGTGTAGAAATTTTTAGAGGCATGCTAAAGAGTTCATACTAAACTGAGTTAATAATTACTTAATCTAGTTCCCAAGTCTTCCTGTTACATATGCCATTCTGTTAACTCCAAAAGAAATATCATACATTTTCTTCCTTAGATTCTCATGGAAACTTTTGGCCAATTGTGCAAACATTTAAACATGCAAGCAGCATTTATGTGAGTATAGTTACTCATGCATGCAAATATTTGCAGGATGAATCTTTAAAAGTATGCATCAACTAAAAATATTGATACGTATGACTTTCTCTGTTCAATTAATTCTCAGCAGTATTACTATCAAAAACATGGCATTCTGGAACAAAAATGTCTTCATGCCATGTAAAATAGAGAAAGATTTGTTGACTTCTGCCTCCTACAGGATTGAGACAGAAAAAGGCTAGGTTAGTACTACAAGCATGACTCAATCAAAAACCAGACACTCGCAAACTACTTAATCATCATAGCCAGACTTAATTTTCCTAAAATATTACATTCTAGTATTTCAATCTATCACAAATACTTGTTCTCCCATAAAAACATTAGAAGAAGCTAAAGAGAATAAAGACAGAAGTGAAAATGAAAAATAAAGGGTTTATATTAGTATAGAAAAATGCATTTACTATTGATTTTTTTAAAGCTTCRAAATGGCTTAATCTGAAAAACTTGGGAAAAAAATGAAAAGGCACAAGATTTAAGGGCAACCAGCAAGAAAACAGCTAGTAAGAGAGGGCTCTTTTCAGATCAACATGTGTCCTCATGCAAATGTAAATGCTTAAAAATAACGACAGCAATAATTATTAACACTGGCATCATACTTATCAGTAAGAAAATATTTGTAGCTCATTGCCCAGTTTATGAGCTCTGCACAGGAGTGAAACTCTAAGTGAAATATATATTATGCAAAACAAACTCCGTGCAATTTCAGCTAAGAAATGCTTTTGAGGTACCTCGTGAGGAGGCACTGGGTCATGACCTAGGTCTTGAGAAGCCTGAGTTAGTAGATGTTAGTTTTCGTTGGGTCTTTGTTTACCATGGACTTAGACATTTTGTATTATTAAGAATCTGTGGCTTATGAGGACATTCTATTTATCTTACCAGTCTTTTTTGATGGAAATGCCTGAATTTTCTTGGAAACAGGGATTTTATTGTGGATTCTTGGTGCCCCTTGGAGAGGCTTATTTTTCGGGACAATAGTTTTCCTTAGTGTCACTACCCTTTTGATTTCCCAATGGTCGCAGGCTTTCAAGGTCGTGCAAAGTGCATCCTTTTGTTCTAATGGACCCAGAATTTTGTATAAAAAGGCAGCAAAAAGATCTCTGCTTAGAGATTTAAAGTATATTTTCTGCCAAGCACCTCTGTATTAGATTTTGGCTGGTCTGTTTAAAAATCGGAATAATTTGAAGGATAAAAAGTTTAAAGGCAAATTACAAGAATAGTCTCAGTATACATTTTTTTTAATTTACCACATGTTCCCATGTAACACTGAAATGTAGATTCTGAAGCAGAATTTTCCATATAAACCTCTGCATAATTTAAACATTTGATGTATCTGTGATATTGTATCTTAAACATATTGTAACGTAAAGCACAAAAACAATAAATCTTTTTTGTTTATTCAGATTTAGGTTAACTTTTCCTTTCCCAAATTACTCATGTAGGTAGTTCCTATTCTTTTACACTCCTCCTGATGAGTGCTGCAGTGAAAAATGCTGATCACTGCTATGGCTTATTGCCTCGCTGCATTTTTTGATGGTGTTGGGCTTGCTTAGAAGGTAAACAGTTCCTCTCAGTTTTAATCAGAGAGCACAAAACTTCATGAAGTTTGGAAATTCAGTAAGAATAATATGAATTCTACCTTGAAAATTTCCCCTAAGATTTGTCTGTGTTTGCAATTTTCTTTGACCTCAGTAACATCAAGTCGTGATTAAAAGTGAAAAAATACATCAACACTTAAAGAGTATTTCGATTCTTTAATTTACTCTTTGTTCCCAGATTACACAGAATTCCATATAAACTTATTCCCTGCTTTGTAAGAAATATATTAAATCCCTTCACAAACTGTTTGAAAACATGACTAGGAACAAGTACAGTTTGTCTTCCAAACGTTGTAGTCTGGGTGACGTGCCTTAGGGCTCAAGAGGTCGCTTGTAGGTTTGGGCTTTTTACGAAGTTTTCCGAATGCCTATTAAACTGCCATCGTTTATTGTGCTGCTTCTTCCAGGTTTTGCATAATCAGTTTTAGAAGCATTGTATAATGTCTTCTCACTATAAAATCTACAAGCAAAAATAATAATTAAAAAGATCACATGCATTAGCAGCTCAAAACTTACTGCTTTCAGGACTGTTTAATTGCTTTTTTCAAATTGATTTTTCCATGTTTCTGCACAGATGATCAATAGTCGCAACATKAAATTTATCAGTACTTTTAGCATGGTTCCCCAGAAATAATTTCTCACAATCATTTTTTCAATTGTTAAATTATGAAGTTGAAAATAATATCTTAAAAAAAATAGTATCTTTTTAATAGTATCTTTTAAAAAAAAATTTTTAATGTAGACTATTAAAACTACAGCCTTTTGAATTGTATTTTTTCTCCAAATATGCCTTTGCTTACTTTTTTTTTTGCAGGTCTCTAAGAAGGAAAAATCAGTTGATTTCACTTTTGCTTACAAGCAGTATCCAGGCATTTTCATTGTCTAAAGTTGTTGCACTAGCACAACACTTTAACTTTGCTCTGCAAATCCCTGAATAATATTTATATATATATATAAAAAAAAGTCCTAACTGCATATTTTACCTATACACATTTTTATCAACAGATTTTATGAAAATAAAATTTAATTATAATGTTTTGCATAAATTACCAGGCAATGTCCTGATACAAAGCTTATTAAAGTCAATGGAAAATTTTCTCTCCACTGATTTCAAGTTGAATTAGAAAGTCTTTGAAGAAGACTTTAACAACAGTTAGTAATATTTTTTCATTTTATATAACAATATATGAYACTATGAATGATTTTGTTAAACTATCACATGAGGCTTGCACATAATTTTATTTATCTGTATTTTTTATTTGTAAGATATAGCTATTTTTCCATGTTTTGCAGTCCTCAATGGAAAACAAAAAAACAGCCTTCAATAGCAGCTTTGCTTAATTAAGAATTTAGGACCAGTCCTCTTTTTTTTTTTTTTTTCTTTTTACTTGAAACGTTTTCAGGTCAAAGTAGAGCTGATTCTCTAATTAAGCTCTTACATGCTGCTACGTTCTAGTAATGATAGAGTTAGAAGGCAACAAATTCACTAAATCCTCCAGTCTTGACAAATCAGGTTATTTCCCCATCTGCTCCTATTTGCTAGAATCTCTTTTAAAATCTACCCCTATGATTCCCACAGAGCAGGCTAAAGGATTTTATTTACCTTGGAGTTAGTTACATATTTAATTTGTAAAGAGTTGCTGAATTCCTAAAACATTCTATTTCACAGAGTTGTTTTTAGGGGAATATGGAATTTTCTTAGAAACCAAGTCTCCTTTCTAGTTTAGATCTTTTAGTGAGCTTTTGGATGATGCAAGACATAGGCATAAACAGCCACACAAAGGAAACTGGGATTTTATTGTGCATTCCTGGTGCCCCTTGAAGAGCTTATTTTTGTGGACAATAGTTTTCCTCCGTGTCACCACCCTTTTGATTTCCCAGTGGTCACAGGGTTCCAGGGTCGTGAAAAGTGCATCCTTTTGTTCCTCCTCGCCTAAAATTCTGTATAAAAAGGCAGTTAAAGGACCCTAAGCTTGGTTAAGACTTGGAGGCGATTTTGTGGAGCAGAACTTAAGTTGCATGCTTTGTTAAATTACAGTTAAGATTACAATTCAAGAAAGAAGATAATAACCACTAAACCCAAACATTACCAATTATCTATTCATAAAGTCACAGAACTAATCCTGAAATATCTCTTAGCATTCAAATAATTAATAATGGCCACTGAACAACAAAAATCCAACCTTACTTTAATATCTAAGAGTAATTAGAAAATGTAAAAATTAATTTTGCAGTATCCTTTTAAAAGAGCTTTACTAAGTATTAGAAATGTTATTGAGATGCATTGCACTAATAAATCATTATCTATTCTTTAAATTAAATCATGATTCTTAAGGACCCTTTACTCTTTCAAAAAGATTAATGAAAGCTGATTTTCTGACACTAATTTTAATAGCCCATCATGGAAATTTTTCAAGAAAGAAATAATTGCATTCCTTATTTATACGTACTTCAATCTTAAAATAAAATTATGTATACTAAATAAACATTCTTATATGTAATAGTGTATCTCTGTAGCATTCCTGCAGCATTCTGCCATCAAGATTTTTATGCTTCTCCTACAAGACGGCTCTTTAAGGGAAGGTGCATCCCAGCAGCTAATTGCTGGAATTCGCAGTGTGACAGTACCATGTGCTGGATAAAGTCAGCACTGTCCAAGGAGAAGGGTGGCACTAGCTCTTGGGTTCCCCCCTATATGCACGCCTAAAAGGTCTAAAGTTGCGTTCWAGGTCCTAGCGAGAGCAATAGCATCTCCTGGGTGGAGAACAGCACACGAYGGGAAGCTGGAGAAGTCCTGGAGTGGGGCTGTAAGGGGTGGGGAGGTGATCGGACACAGCCTGCGCCGAGGAGAGATGGGCTGGAAAAGGAGAGAGTCGTTCAGCGGCATCGGAGGCTGAGGTCAGGCACTTACTTCATTTATTGTCACGAAGCGCCAGAGCCTGTGGTGCAGTGTCAGACACCCCCGTGCTTAGTAGTAAGACCAATCACGTTTTTTAAAGATAGAAAATTAGGTATTTCCCAAGCTGAAATGTTCCATGAAAAGTGCATTAGCTCTGTGCAAGTGTGGGAGTTCTGTTTATTTTCCTAATGAGAAAGAATTAAGTGTGTGAAACCTGGAATAGTCTGATCTGGAAAAGCTTCATGACACTTGTCAGTGGATTGCCTCATGTTCTCATTTTCCTTTTTAGCCAAATTCCCATGAGGCAGACAGAGGCTTCTGTGATACATTCCCTTTTTTCCTCAAGAATCTGTGGTGTATCAGGATAAAGCCATTTTGCTTACAGAAGGCAACAAGAGCAGGACACATTTCCCAACATAAATATTTCGTTTTTTAAATGAATGTTTTTGTCCTGAAATGTATACCAAAGCTCCTCAAATCTTCCCTGGAAAGCAAGATAAAAGGGTATTTTTAAGATATTTTATGGATGCCCTGTACTCTCAAGGTGCTCGCTGCTTTTTCTAAGACCGAAAGGAGGGCACCTGGAAATAGAAAGGTGAAGGCTATATAGACCCTCTGAAGTAGACTATGTCCAAAAGACATTTTTGTTCTTATTGTTCAGATTTCTTGTTACCTTGGAAATGCAAAGGGCTTCTAGTTTAGCAGAATTAAATTAAATCAATCTCTCTATCAGCAACCGGAATGCTGAAATATTGGCTATATCTAACACCAGAGTGGCGAGTGACTACTAGACTGGTATACCAGACTCATTGATATTTAATAGTAGATGTATTTTCTCTGGTTCAATGCACTGATTACACTCTTTATGCTATGACAAGATAAATTTCTTTGCAGTTAGTAGCTATGACATTTAGCGAGTGAAGGGAGGACTTAACTTCTGACGAAGCGTCAGCTAATGGCTGCTGCCTAACTTCCTGCTAGTCTTCCTCGATCTGACTGTTTTCCTAAACCTGACTTGCCATGCCCATATGCTCATTTCTAGTCCAGAATCTCCAGCAGTCTGAAGGAAAGTTTAAAGTAGGATCACGTAAAATAAACAGAAGCTAATATCAAAACAAAAAACGGACTTTGGGGCTAACTGAAGTTAATCCCTGTTTTGTTCAGTGCTCCCATTTTTTACAATAAAACAAGTTGACTGAATTGAGAGAGAAGGCTTGTTCCAATAAATGTTCATAGGTTTGGCCCTTGCTCGGCATAGAGCAGTCACTCACTACTTGATGCAAAGTGGTGGTGCTCTATTCTATCAGGGTGCTAATTATATCCTTGGCTATGTAAATATTGAGGCTGAAACAAAAAATACTATCATATGTCACACATTTCCGTGACATAATACATAGGGACAGGATAAAACAACATCATATACAAGAAATGCACACATAAAATACATTTGAACCCATATAATTATATTTTAAATATTATTTCTATAATGTTTTGTGTTATGTAAACTAACATCATTTATTATATATCTTAGATATATATTTTAGGCTAGCTGGTCTGATGAAAAGTTGAAAGACACTTAAGCCACTAGTATAAAGAACTATAATTGCTCTCCTATGCAGTGTATACAGCTGTGAAAGGGCAACAGCGGCTCTCCTCCTCAAACTTGTCAAAAGCTCATCCTGGGCTGCTCTTCCTGTCATCCATGAGGATAGAGTAYGGCTATCTCCAGTGCTCGCTTGGACACCTCTGCCAGACGGCCAGTACAACCCAATGAAATCACAGCTGGCATGTACCAAAGCATGGAGACAACTCCRAAGACTTTGGTTGTTCTCGGAGGCTACGCACCCACCCACAGAAGGCTAAACCTTTAGAAAGAGAAGTCAAAGGAAATTCTTCTTAACACACAGTGCTTAACTTCCCTTTCTACTGGGAAGTCTAGGAACCTACAGAACAGTTCAGCTCTTTGCAGGTCTGATTTGAGGTCAGGTGAGGGGTGCTCTCCAACAACAAAACTACTTCTCCAACCCACTTCCAGTAAAAAAGAGTGACTTTGTGGACAAAAATGCATCCAAATTTTAAAGTAACTTCTTGTAGGACTCAAAAGGGATACATTAAACCCAGAAAAAAGAGCAAAACCTTATAACTAATGAAACATTGATTAGCAGTGGGAATTGTCAGAGTGAATAGCTGTTTTTCAGAAAGGGGCTGAATCATGTTTTGGTAACAGTAAATAGTGGGGAAAGCTGTTGCTCAAATACATTTGGAGGAGGAGGAGAGATTAACTGTATGTAGCTTATGCAGCTATTAGGAGAGGGTGTGAGGGTGAGCTATGATACCCTCGTGCTGGGCTGGGCTCTTGGAGCTCTTAGGCCACAGAGACCCCTTCCTAGGGTCCCCCCATCTTCCCCTGCAGCCCTCCCAGATATTTGTAGCGTTTGTCCAAAGATCTCCAGCAATCAGATTAAGAAGAGCAACAGTCTCCAGTCAAATAGCATCTTTATTTTCTGCATCTTACCTTCCTACCCATCTGCTTTCCTAAATACTTTTTCAGATGTAATTAAGATATCCTAGTTCAGGTAAGTGCAGCTTTGATTCCCAAAGGTAGTCATGGTAAGATGATTTCAACATGCGAATTATAATAAAAGGTGTTTGAGATGTTTTTGAATTGCATTTGATTCTTCTGCAATATTATCCAAAACACATGTTTTTTCCTCTGGTGTCTAATATCTACAGCAAAATTCATCATAATCTGCACTCTTTAATATCTGAATATATTTAGTCCCRTATTAAATTTCAAAAGAAGTAGTTATATTGTAAGGTTCAAAAATGCTTCCTAACTATGTCTTGAAAGGCTGTGACTTGATAATTCAGAATCTCATGCATTTTATATGAGATGAACTTGTGCCATGCACTACCTAAAGCTGCAGGAAAAATTGGTTCTGATTCAAGCAATTTTTATTAGTTATAGTGAAAACTTTAATGTTCCCTTTTCTTGGCGATAACTCTCAATGTATCATTTTTCAGACCAAAAACCTGAGAAGATTCTTGCTGAATTTTCAGAGTTAATGAAAAACTAAGCAGTCACTCAGTAGAATTAGTGAGTGGGCCTAATTTCTCTCCAGGAAATTTTCTCAGGAAATTTAGCAGCAGACAATCTTCTGTTCTGTATAGGCATTCATGCCATCTTCATCATTTGTAATGTCCGAACACCTTCCAGTAGTACATTAAGCAAAATGACTAGCATATTTCACATGTGGTTCATGGTGCAGACAGAAACTGTGCMTTAGGGAAGAGTTAATAAAGGGAAAATGAAACATTTGGAAACTTTCTCTGTCCCTTCATGCAGTGCTATCCTGTTCCTCATCCTCCTGCTGTATGATTTTGTTCTTCCATGGTTTGGGGTTTTTGCTSGTATAAGTGCATAAGACATAGTCTCGCACATTATGAAATCCAGAAACTGAAAAGACAGACACCTTCTTTCTAATATTCTACAGCCAATTTCTTGTAAATGTTGTCTACCTGACAGATTTCTGTGTCCTTGGAAAGAAGTACTACCTCTGTGGCAGCACTCAAAGCTTCTCTTGCTGCTAATAACTAGTTATGGAAGGACTTTGGGTACAAGGGAGGAGGGAGTATAGTCTTTCTTAATGAGGATTCAGTTTTGGCCTCCCTGTAAATATTCCAGTAGCTCTGTGTGCGACAGTGATGCAGTATTGTCARTGTCCTCTGTTTTCCTACAGAATCCTCCAGTTTCATGCTCCAGAGGTTTGTTGGGCCAGTGAGCCCAGGAGCAGTCGGGATACTAATATTTTTAAGACAATAGGATCAGYGCTGGTCTTGATTGCAGGGCTGATTTCAGAGGTCATTCGCTGTATTTTAAGTAATTCGTTTAATGTGTGCATGCTTCTCCAGAAGAACAAGTTGCAGATCTGCTCTTCATTTTCAGACCATAAGACCTTCAGTCTGGGTATTGATAGATATAGAAAGTTGGGTAACACAAGGAAACAATAATTATCAGTGTGACAGCCGGTAGTATCAGCAGGCAAACCGTTGTCGAATTTCAGAAGTTTCCACCTAAGTTTTTAGGAGGCATTTGGAGGTGGCTAATGAGCTAGTTCTGCAGACATCCACAGGTAGCTCCTCCCTAGGGGTAGGCACAGTACGTGGGGAAGCATGAAAGTTGATTTTTTGGGGTCAGTGTGGGGCCAACTGCAACATGGCAGCACAAAATGAGAAAAGTAGGTCACTGGGTCACCTGTTCTTTCAGCAGAGTATAGGAGATGTTGATCCATTAGTATACTGGATTTATTTTTATTATTGTTTTAGAGTTGCCTGTCTCAAATGGATTTTGGCTGGCCCATGTTTCCAAAGGAGAGCATTTCCGAGGGAGAAAAATAACTGCCTTAGGAAAGGAACACAAGAATGTCTCTTTGTTTCTCTCCAGTCTTTTGTTTTYAGAGCTTGAAAACAGGGTTACCAGTGATGAAAACAGCTGATTAAAAATAATATAAAAAGATGTTTACATTCATGGCACAACACTAAGTTCTGTTTGTGGTTTGATTGCTTGTTTTGCTCAGTTCAGTGCTGTCAATCTAGAATAACTCTGATCATAGCAATATTCTCTTAGACTCGCTTTAGCTAACACAGATATAGTAGAAACATTTTTGCTGTGTTATACAGTCCTGCTGGAGAGTTTGCACATAGCTGTCACTGCTCTTGCAGGACATCTTTCCCGAGAGCGTGCAATGGCAGCGAGGAGAAGCATCCCATGCATCCTCGGCTACCATTCGGCATGCTGCCCTGCAGTGAGCTTTTGCTGCCCATGATCTGCTCACGGGAAACTGTGAATTCTTTTCAGTTTTCYGGGTGTTTCCTTCACACTATCCGTTACTAGTTTGTAACTGTATTTTTTTAYTGTTGGAATCTTTGTTCTGTTGCTAGAAAAAATGTCAAAGGGGAGAAATTGTTTGAAACAGTTTGGAATGTATTTCTATTGCTTGAAGTAGCCTCAATCTTTTGGCTTTTTTTGCCAGTGCATGCTCCTAAAATACAACAGCTTCTTCAAAAAGCAAACTCTTTATTCCCTGCCTGGAGACATTTGGCAAATATGTTTTTAGAAAAGGAGGAAATATGGAGGGGAAAGCATTTAGATGGAGAAAGCATGTGAGGGCAGGGGTGAGGGAAATGAAGAAAAGAAAATTAAGAAAAAGATAAATAAACCTACCAGAGTGCTCCTCTCTTCTTTCATTAGGTTCTTTCTTAGAGGGTGTCTGGGTAAAATTTACTTCAGTCACAAAGAGTTCTTGGTTGTCTGAGAGGTCCAGATCCTCTGTATTCCTTTCTGCAACATGCTTGTCCTTAGACTGGAAGAAGGGACTCCAGAAATACAGGGATTGATTGTAGATAAACCATGTTCTTGCAATGGCAATGTCCATCATGATTGCACATACAGAGATGCCACTACATACTAATGGCAGATCTGTTGACTTCTGATTTTCTGGCAGGGCTGGTGCTGTTCTTTCCTGCCTTGTTCAGCACTGCTCTTTGCTCAGTCATACCCAGCTTTTCACTTATCTAAATAGGTATCTTTCTTGAAGCAACTATGCAGCTGGCTTGTAGTGTTCCTCTGCCCCRAGCTGCAGGAAATAATGACTTCCTCTGAGATCAGGCTGCAGCAGGAAACTTAATGAATTTCTCTTTCCCTCCTCTCTTGCCCTCCTTCGTTACCAGTTTAGCTCAGAGGTAATAGCATATAATGTAAGAAAGCCCATTTTAGGGCAAGCCAATCCCAGGGATTAAGTCTGCAAGCAGAGTAGCTGCAGTTACAGAGTTAGGGGCATCAGCATGCTGTTGCTGGAGAACTGATGCAAGCTTGCCAGAGCAATGGCCAGGCAGGTCCTGCATCACCTGTACAGGACTTGCAGCACTTGAGGAGCCAGTTTAACGTAACTGGCAAAAATGTAGGGGGTTGATGGTAAATTAAGGTTAAACACATGTAAAATCTGTAATTGAGACCAGGCCTGTGAAAAGAGAAAAAGAGATGATCCTAGATCTAGACAGAGACCTGGTTTCATTTACCTTTGTGTTACAGACCCCAGATAAATGGCTAAGGCCAGGAAATCACAGGTACCTGAGTCGAAAGGAGGCAGCCTTGCTGCCCATGTTTTTTCCCACTCCTCTTTCTTGCTCACAGCCACATAGTTCCTCAGCTGAATGTGGGGAGGTTAAAACCACTAAAGGCTGCATCATGCTCAGACAAAAATACACAAGTGCCTAAGGAATTCTGGAAACTTCAATATTAGGCAATGAAAAGTGGCCTTGAAATTTATTTATCTTGTTTTCAAGCCCTTCTTTCTTACTTCTACCAATACTGATGGTGGATAGTTTGAGGATTTGCTAATGCAAAGTTGAGGGACTCCATCATATAACTGGTATAATTTACTTCTGTAGTAGATGAGGACTGAGCTACACAGAATACCTGTACCCCACTGGGGATAGTGTTGCTATAGCTCTTACTGTTCTGATTGACATTTTTAATCGATTTATCAGGCAATTACATTGGTACAAAATGTTTTTGTAGATTGTGCTGTATATAATGACAGTCTCACACACATGTGTGAGAGTGGCTTATCTGACAAACATCCAGAGTTTTGAGATCAACAGTTACTTTCTGTCTTTCCTGTTGAGGTCATTGGGGCATACCAGGTTGGCAGAGTCCGGTTGGTGCTTACAGTAAGTTCCTTTATGCCCAGTTCAGTGTAAAAGTAGGATGCCAATATGAAGRGTTGTCCTGCTGCTCTCCTTCGGTCTCTCATCATCTTGTGGCTGCTTATTCCTGCCACTAGTGCTCATGCAGGTACAAGGGGAGTTGGTCCATCTTGCTGACTTCTTAGAAGACAACAAACCCCCAAAATGTAATTTTCCACAGGATCAGTGAGCTGAACTGGCTGACTTTGGCATCAAGCAATTGCTAGAGTCTGAGCAAGGAAGGATACAGAAAAGCACAGCCAAGGAGTGGGGGAGGAAATTACAAGTACTCCTTTTCCTCACATGATACTGCATCCTCAGTGCATTTGAAAATTGCACCCTTCAGTGTTAATTAAATGCAAATTTGTTGGTTTTAGTTTGTTTATTTGCTGCACTGGGAGTCAGTATACTTTTATTATGAAACAAATGTGTCATGGCTATTTGTATTTATTGGTAATGTGGTCAGAAATCCTAAGTTTCCAAAGTTTGGTGCTGATTTTTTGAATGCACAGTTGGAATGATTCAAAGCTTAGCATTATAATACATAACTAATAGCTTTTTTAATTGTATTTAATTATTTTTAATACAACTGCATTTTTGCTTCTAACCTATTATGTGAATGTATCGCTCCTGAAATTCCCTTCTAATAGCTCTAAAGACGAGCAACCCTTCACTACAGAGTAGGCTGTAAGTTTGTTATGTACACTGTTAGTTTATGTCAGTCTTCTTCTGAAAGGACAACTTTAGGTGAGGCTGCCGTTCTCTTATGATTAGTAAGATCTTGACCTGTATGATTCCACCTTTAGACTGCCTTTCTGGATTAATTTAATCACTGGCATAGCGATGAACTCTATGATGGAGATATCCGTCCAATAGAAACAGGACTGAAACAACTGCAATACTTTCTAATAACTGTTAGATCAGGAAGATGAAAATCATACAGAGGAGGAAGACAGATTCCATAATTATTAATGCTCAGTCAACCAGGACAGAAATGTAGGACTTTAAACTTCCTTCAAATTACCCTGATACGCCTCTAATGGCAGTGAGAAGTTTGTGTGGAAGTCAAGCTAGAATACATCCTTCCTGGAGTAGTTGTATTTCAATTTATTTTTACTCAGATCAAGTGCCAATCATCCTTGACATATAATAAAGCATCTCCGAACTCATTACTGTCCAGTTGTTTTATTTTGGTTAAGTGAAATATTGCTGCTTTTATTATCATTTAGTAATTACCTTTCTTCACCCATAAATATAACCCCTGTATCAAGGATCTTCTTCATATCCAGTTTATATTTCTACTCATAAAATTTTAAATGATACTTAGGCTATCCAATCCTAATAGCCAAAGTTTTACCATAATCCTTTTTCAATACATTTCATCTCATGCTGCTGTTCTTATGGGATTTTTATGTAAATCCAGATACAATTTTAACTTTTATAACAGCAAAGTAAACTGAGCTTCATCTTTTCAGTTCAGTAATTATGGTGCAATGAAACATACCTGAACAAATAATTCTGAGTAAATAGCATAATGGGCTACTCTAAATTTTTCACCTCTATAGATTTTGATTCAAATCCTGATTTAGTTTTTAGTGATATGTATTTGGAGATACCATTAAGTTCCTACCGAAGTTTGTTTCTCTAGCAAAACTTATATGATTCTGCATAATTGTGTCTCTGCCCAGTTTGTATGCAAAGAATGGGCTATGACTGGAATATCAGGAATCCTGTAGGTCAGGATTAAAGGGCAATTGTCAGGGTTACCAGAGGCAGTGTATATATTGCCTGTCTATACTATGTATAGCTTTCTAGTAATTCACCATAATAAGATCTGACACCTCCGCAGTTCTTAAATAACACCTAGCACCTAAAGCACAGCAGTGTTTCATATATTCAGATCCCAGTGCAAATGTTAAAACAAAGTAAGTACCTTTGAAGAGTTTGAGTGGTGATGTGATTAAACAAAGAAGCCAGGTTACAATAAATATGGTTTGTAGTCCTCATTGCATAAATGTAAATATTTTCAAATATAGGTCCTATAAAACCTACTTAATTAAAAAAAAAAAAGATTTGCCTCATACATGAGCTATACACATTTGTTTGGTTTTAAAAACTATAGATCTAAAATGTTTATTCCAACAAACTAGTTTAATATTATGCCATCAGCTAAAATACAGTTGAGCTCCTGTGTAGGGTATTTAGCTGTAACTTTGCTAATACCCTTACTTATACTGAATAAACTCACCTTGGTGTGTATTTCCCACTCCAGCCTTACATGAGAACTGCTAACCTGAAGAAACATATTAAAAGCTTTAAGTCTTTTTACAACAAAAATATTTAGCATTCACATCAAAGTGTAAGTATATTGTTTTAACAATTGATTTTTTTCCTCCTTTGATAGGAAACAAACCTTAGGAATGGAGAGAAAACACTGAGAGAAGGAGTTATTTTCTCCTAATTTCAGTGCACAGAACTTTTTTAGTCAGGCCAATCAATCTGAATCACTGATGTCTGAAAAATTGGCTTTAGAGAGAGCAAAGAGAGTGGGAAAAAAATCTACAATATGGCAATTACAAAATTTCAAGAAGAAAAAAGGCTCAAAAGGAAAGAATGTTTTCCCAAACTCATTGTTCAAGAACACGAACCTAAGTTGGTAGGTGCAAAGATAAACATTTCAAAGGAGGAAACAGAAGGGGATTCTGCCTGCTGTGGGGCTGGTAATTTAGATGTTGGAACTGAAGAAAGCTTAAAGGAAACAGAGGGTCATTGTGCCTGGAATGCAAAGGAATTAGCAGCTTTGCAACAAGAAATGCACAAGCACCATTTGGAATGAGTTTCTCTGAAACTTCATCTGTCCTTCTTGAGTGCACAGTTAGTGGAACTCCAAACTAAATATAAAAAAATTAGAAGTGGATTTTGAAAACACTGAATAAGAACTGTTAAATTCCAAGAACTAAGTTCACTGCAAAACTATCCAGTTAAAGCAGAGTCAAAGGGCAAGCTTTAAAAAAGGTCTTGAGCTTCAAGGTTTAAAAGAAGACTTATGTGAAAAATCAGCAAACTTAAGAAGATTAAATGAAGAGTTGCCTCAGGCAGGAAAAGAAACTCTTAATTTAAATCTAAAGAACAAAGATTTACAACAGGACTTTAAGAAGTTGAAACAGCAACATAAGCTTGGAAATAGGACTTCCATAGAAAAGGTGAATATGTGTTATGACTCAGAAACAGGAAAATAAAGAGTGAATTAGAAAGCGTTGAAAGGGAACTAAATGCTGAAGAAATCTTGCATGTTAGGAATATTAAAACTTTAGAAATACTTAGGAAACATTTTTGGCCCAACCACCAAGTGATACATTTGATGACTTCAGGGTAGATATTTTCTAAAATTAAAAAAAAWTAAAAAAAGAAAGAATCCTTCTTAGTTGCAGTAAAAAAAAAATAGCAACCATGTTTGCCATTTGATTTGTCGGAGGTGCCGACACCTCCTCACACGCGGCCCTGCCCGTCAGGCCCAGCGGCCATTACCGCGGCGGCCGTTAGGGCTGGCGCCAACGGCCGGGGCAGCCCCGCGGGCGCCCAGCAGGGGATGCTGCGCCGCCGCCGCCGCCGCAAAATGGAGGGGGCCGCCCGAAATGGGGGCCGCCGGCGGGGAGGCGCCGGGGCCGCGGCGGATGGCGGTCGCTGGGCTTTTCCACGAGGTCGGCTTCGGCGGCGGAGATGGCTTGGTAAATGCTGTTCGGTCTTTGTGAAACACGTCGTTTATCAGGGGGCTGAGGGGCTCTGACTGGCGGGCTTCGTTTGGCTTGATGAGGAGTTTCTGTCAATCTTGACTGCGTATAATAAACCATAGGTTTTGTGGAAATGCTTTAAAAAGAAAAGTTGGCTAAAAAGTACCTTGTATCAAACGCATTCGATTTTAACATTGAGTTAATTTAAGCATTCAAACAGCAACTTTTATTAAAGCTTTAATTATTTATTTTATTATTAAAAATACTTTTAATAAAGTATTATAATAAAGCTGACAATAACAAAAGCGCCCTAGGCTCCAGTATTAGGCTCATCCATGTTTTGGGTAAGAGCTTAGCTTCTGCATACGCCCAGTGAAATGCAATACCACATTTGGTAGATTGTACATCACCAGGTTTTAATACCTCATTTAAAAAGCAAGGTTTTGGGGTGTTTTTTTTTCCCCCTTTGGTTTTGTTTTCTGACTGAGGCAGCATTTTTCTGCGTGCTGCCTTCCTGAAGGCATGTGGTGAGACAGGCGCCTTCTGATACCGCATGATTTTTTTATTGTTTGAGAAGACTGCTCTATTTAATTATCTATAACAGGAAGAACTTGCAAACAGATAGCTTTTGGGCTAATTTCTGTAAGTAACCTAAGTTTAGTCGTCAAGGACTTCATGTATTTAAAGTGGGAAGATAGCCTTTGCCTTTTTTTTTTTTTCCTCCCCCTCTTGTGCTTTGGGAAGAGATGAGCAACTGTTTTAAAATCCACCAGGGCACTCTTGAGCCCCAGCAATTCATATTTACGTGGGGGGGCAAAAAGGGGTGGGGTACATCTAAAAATTACTCAGTTCAAAGGTATTGGCTAGTCTTTGCTTGTCTGTCAGATCTAAAAGGAGTGGATTTTCATGGAGGAATTTCATGGAAATTAAATCTCTACTGGAGTGATCCATTCAACTCCTAAAGCTTCAACCCAGTTTTGTATCCTGGATGAATGCCCTGCTGAATAGCTTGGTGGGGATGCAAAAAGCCACCTTAAACTAGGGTTTTTTTCCTGCTAAATTGATTTCAAAGTAGTAATTAAACAATGGCTAGCATAAAAAAAAAATCAAGTTGTAAGAAGCTGTAGGACCAAACTACCCTATAAAGAGATGGTATTTACAGGGAGATGGAGGAGGAAAGGGGGGGGTTTCAAACTTGCAAAATAACTGGGAAAAGTCAGATTGAGAGAACCAAAACCTGGTTCAGGAAAGTAAAATGAACTGCACAGATTCAAACTTTTTTTTTTTTTTTAATTACAGCTGTACTACAGTCAAGTCTGAGCTGGGTAAGTGGTTGCAGGAGGGGAGACTGCAGAATGGCCGGGGATTTTAAGCAGAAGTGTCCCGTTCAGAGGCTGAAGCAGCTTTCCTTTTGGCCTTTGTCCTGCCCTGTGTTTGAGGCTTGTCTTCTGCACGCTGCTGTGCGGAGGGCTGAGCTCTGCACAACTGGGTATTCATCTCTTTTGTAAAGCAAAACTGTGTTTGTTCCTGGCTGGGAGCATCCTTGCTGCCAATCTTCTCCCTTTTCCTCTGCCTCCCAAACACGCAGTCAGACGTGTATTCATGTCTCGGTGTCGATGATTTAGAAGCTCATTTGACTTAAAGCTAAAACAAATGAAAACTAACCTCCTCCCTGACTTCTCTGGTACAAACACCGCCTCCTTCTCCCCTCCCCCTGCAGTAAAGCTATCTAACTTTCCTCCCTAGCTTGGCCATTTGCTGATTTCAGTCCTTGGGGTCCTTGTTACCACACGCAGAATTTTTCCAGTGTATACGTTCTTCCATCATGTCTGTTGTGGAAGGAGAAACCTGAAACAAGTTTATAACCTAACTTCATTTAAAACCTGTTTGGAGTGATTGATTTGGGGAAGGAGGGAGCGGGGGGGATTGCTTGGTTGTTTAAACGCTTCAGTGGCTTTATTTCCAGCTGTTTGTTGTGTAGAGGATGCCATCAAATTAGCCTACATAAATAAGGTGAGATAAACACATATTTGACACTATTCCAGTTTGTTATATTTTTAATGTGTTTGAAGTAAGGTTTACTCTTTGAAGTGAAATGTCCAACATTGTACTTAATCTAATAAACAGAGGTTCTTCATACTTCCAGGGAATTTATGAGAATTCATAGTCGGGTTCAGTCCATGGAAGTACAGCAGTATATGCTAGCAGAGAATCTCATTTGTGGGTCTTTAGAATAGTGTCCATCTTTGATTCATGTCAGGTGAAACAGTGTTAAATGGTACTCAAGATAATGACTTTATAGTCTTATTAAAGCTTACTGTAGTCCTTAGGCTAGACTATCAAGTTTGAATATTCCCAGTGTCCCAAATGTCATATTGTTAGTGTGATAGTTACTGCTAGAAGAAAGATCATAAAATGTAAATTGTAATTGATACATTGCTTTTCAATTATATTTCACAGTTTATTTGCATTGAGAATTGCTTTTCATTTTTTAAACTTGAATTTAATAGGTTGCTGAGAACTACAGTGTAGTGTTCATATGAAGTGATGAGCTAAAAAACGTTTGGCAAGAAGTGTTTGATACCAGCTGTAAAATCCTGAGAAGTTTTAGCCCACACACAGATACTCTTATTGTTACAGGCCTCTGCTGTACCTCTGTCAGAGGGCTGGGTTCCTGCCAGGCAGTAGTTCATGTGATAACTAAATTTTATCCTCTCTAAAACGATAGATAGATAGGTAGATAGAAGAATACAAAGGCAACACACATTATTGTATTTGGTGATTCTTCTTAAATATCACTGAAAATGGGAAAGCATTTTGGACAATATTTAGATACTTCCGTGCTGTTGGCCATGTATTTAACAGTAAACCATAAAGACTACACAGTAGTGCTGTTGTAACTTGCTGGAAAGTCCACAATTTCGGTTGAGAAAACCATAGATGTTGCAATAAAACACACTGGCAGTGTGTATGTTTTGTTTAGAGCTTTTCTGTCTAGCTGGTATGCACCATTCAAATGACATTGTTGCTGGAGTGTAAAGTAATTGAGAGCTATGCAGGGTGATTTATATCAGCCAAGCTGGAGGCCAGCAGCATCTGTGACAAGATCTGGCAACAAGTCAGTCATATCCCATTGTTGTGTGATAGATACCAGTTTGCTGATCACTGATACTTTCTGAATAATCAGGCATCTCACCTTTCTCAAAGGGAGAGCTTGAGGCTCTCTGAAAGCTACGTGGTATGGCCAGGTGGGTTTCCAAGCAACAGACTGACCTGGACTGTAAACTGAAAGTCCTATCATAGTTTAAAAAATGGCCTAAAAAATGCCTTTCCCACAGTTGGCTCAAATCCATCTAGGACTGTGCTGCCACTGAGATAGTCCCCTCCGTAGCAACATGTTTCTGTCTTTCCCTGACTCTGGCACTAGCACTGTTCTGAAGTGAGTCAGATCAGGTTGCTGATCTGGTTGAAAACTAAAAACTTCCCCCCACAGACACAGTTAATAAAGATACAGATGATCATGCAATTGCACTTTCTTTGGGAGTTAGAAGGATAAGAATGTAAATTCTTCRTGGTAAAAGACATTCACTGAGGATATGCAAAGTTCAAGTCTTGAATATTACAGATARAGCATCTATTTTGAGGAAGCTTGACCAAAATTTTGTGTTCACTAATTTTTGAATGCCTAACTCTGAATGTCATTCTGATAATTAGGTTTTACATATATTTTGGTGTTTTACTGGCCTAATGCAGGTGTTCCTAGAGGATGGTCTTCAAAGCCATTGCCGGTACTCACAAGCCAGCGTTTTCAGTTACCAGTTTGATAGTGATCCCTAACATAGGCAAACTGTATTTATTGATTCAGAAAGTTTGGGCGCTGCTGGTCTAAAGTATCTTTATGGCCTSTCTGTAAAGAACATATTTTGGATGGTTCTAGCACTTCGAAAACACCAGGGTGTATTAAATTCATAGCAGTGAAATACTCTTCTAGGTGTAAAATTGAGGTCTGCAGTCTAAGATTTGTTTATTTATTTTTAAGGAAGTGCTGATGGTCTTTATTGAATGTAAAATGAGGAGATGTTTTCCTTAAGCCACAGATGGCTTGAAACAATAGCTGTGACAATGGTTCCAAGAATCATCCAGTGAACTTAACKGGTTTAATTCATAAACCTAAAGGTGGTGATTTAAATGACAGTATCATTAGCCATTTCTGTGCTAGTATAACATGGAAAGTGTTAGTTGAAATACTAGAACCCAAATAGTTCTAAAATGTAGCTGTCCTTCACTAATCTTTAAATTTATCTCACCCCTAGCCTCAACAGCTTCTATGTTCCAGTTAGTGATTGTAACCACAAACATCTGTTGTGTATTTAAAACAAGAGTGCAGTGTGATTTAACTACCTCATAGATCAAAATAAGTATGACTTGTATTAATCCTCTTTGTATTTATTTTGTTTAAAATTGTTCTTTAAATTTTAGAATTAAAATTCTACAAAATCCAGTGCTCTTGATATTAGTACTGAGGGCCTTCATTTTAATGCAGTTCTCTGCATTTCAAAAAGAAGAATCTGAACAATGATTTTTTTATTTCACCTCTCATAAATGATGTAAGACCYTTATTTCTTGTTGGCATTCTGTCTTTCTCATTATAACATAACTAGTTGGTAATGTTTGTCTCCTTTTAAAAATCAGTTTGTGAATTCTATGGGAGCAAGACCAACTTAGTAGTAGGTATAATGCTTAGCTCCAGAAGACACCATAATGAAGGTAAGAAATCTAAAAAATGAATCTGACATCCTTAAATGAGGTGAATTGTTTTTTACAGCCATAATTGATATGTAAACTTCTGTCCATACATCTGAAAATGTTAACTCTTAACTACCTGTATAACAAGAGCAGCTAGAGACCCTAGAAAATGTCAGAATACTGCTATGCTACGCACTATATAAATGCATAGAAGGAAGCAGCTCCTGCTCTTAAGCCTTTGCCATCTATAYGGACAAGATAGAAAGAAGCAGATAAAGTGACATCTTGCAGAGATGTTTGGCAGTGATTTGTAGCATGAGATTCTAATTATGGGTACAGCACAAATCATGTGAAAGCTCAAAATATAAATTGTCTTTTTTCTTAGTCCCTACAGAAAGACAAAAATAGACACAGGTGAGTGGAAAGCACCTGTTTCTGTACTAACAGAATGCTTGCAGTTGTTTTGTCCCAGAATAACAGGAGAACAGTATTAATGTGTCATGTAGCAAATACATATATTAAGGTGAGTGAACACTAAAATGGTGTCCTTATAGATACACACATTAGTACACACCGTAATATCTCTTAGAACTAACATGCTGCTGTACCAGAACATTGTCTGCAGCAGTGTGCTTTTAACTCAATTAAAGTGAATTAAGTGAGTAAGCAACATCTGTATTTTGTAATCCTTGAAGATGAAAGGAGCTAGTTCAGGATTGCAAATGCAGTACCTTATACGTATCTTTATACTAAAATAATCAGTGGTAAAATAATTAAGGTTTCAGTCACTATTGGCAACATTTGTTCTTTTCGAGGAGATTTATGGGGGCTTGTTTTGTTTCAGTTTAGGTTTAAAGACCGGAACTTTTATATCTGTTTGAGAATAAAAGAGTGTAAGTTTAACAATCTTGTACAAAAACAAGCAAATGCAATTAAGTATATAATGCATATTGGCAGAGAATTATTCTAAGCTTTACATTGAGCTGCTGTTTTACATTTAAAGCACAGAAAACAATAGACTTGCTTGCCTGTGGTGTTTTGTGGTAGATCCTAAGGCTTAGTGGACCCACTTTCCCTTGGCACAGGCCTTTGATGTCCATATTTGCATACAAACTAGGTTGTATGTTCAATATTACTTATTATCATTTTAAAATTACATTTGAATGTCCTTTAATAAAATCATAGGAACTTTTTTTTCTGCTGAGCTAGAAGTGGGGGTATCTGCAAGAAGGCTAAGTATTTCACTAGGCTCTTTTATCAGACCATCTTCCATTCACCATCATTTTTCTTGATTTCTCTCCTGAACTCTCGCGATCAGCTTTTTGTGGATATCCTGAAAGCAAAGCTGGCAGTGTTTGTCTTGAAATCTCACCCTGTAAACACATTGCCTTTGTTAATAAGGTTCAAAGCATTGTCCARATACCAAGAATATGAGGGTTGTTTGAGCAAGTAGCTGGGGTTTTGGTTGAGCTGTTTGGCTGTGCTCTTGGAAGCTGCCAGCCTTGAAGAGATGATATGGATCTCATCTTGTTTAGTGTCAATTACATCCTGTACATAAAACTATACTGYAGAAAGGGGTAAGATTTGACTTATTGCAATTGTTTGGACTGTACTTAAAACATGTAGAGGAAATGCAGGAGCTCAAGGGATTTTTTTTGAGGATTCAACCTGCTTCTAAAATGACTCTTTGTAAATAGCCCCTCTTTTATATTCTTACAGAGCTTATACAGTGTTTGTTTTTTGTTTTAATCAGGCACAGCTTTGTGGGAAATAAATGAGGTTTTATTTCCCATAATTTTAACCAAAAAATTAGCTGCACACACTGAAGTCACTGTAAAATGTACTCCACTACAGCTGGGCTATAGAAAATCGAAAAAACTGATCATGTCTTTGATGAAAGATGAATGGTTTCTATATAAGTCTGAGCGCCGTAAAGCAACTGGATTAATGCTATATCTGTGAACAACTGAGAAGCTCTATTTTGTAATTTCAGTCTTTTTAGATTCTTGATTATGACATTTCTTGTTTTCTTGAAATGGACGAAAGTAAATAATTGAGTTTGTGGGTGATGAGCTTGCCAAACACGAGGCACTAAGAAGTCCTGTAAGCTCCTGTAGTTGTTAATGCCTGCTGGGCTCCTTGCCAACACAGTAAAATATTTTAACGTAAAGTTAGAATCTCCTTGTGTTGTCATTTGGCCACTGCAATCAATTGGCTGGCTAAAACCAAGCATTAGTAATTAGAAACAAAACTGTAATACTGCTGCATGTGACCATTGCTCATGGAATCTCTGGCCGTAAAAAATTTACAATGATAAAGCATTAAGGCAGCTGGATATGCTGTTTCCAAAACTCATTAATTCGTTTTCCTTGCTGAGCCTCTCAGTAAAACTAAGTATGTCAGAATTCAGTATTCATGTGAGGTACAGCATCCCTAGAGTGCTCTTAAATGCTTTGCTGTAAGAGAATAAAGCAACTGGCTATGTTAATTTTAAGTTCCTTTAGAAAGAAAGGAAAATACGTTAGTGCTTGGAAAATCAGAAATAACGTAAGACTAAACATCGGTATCTTATAATACATACAAAATGTTGCCCYCCCTCCATCATGCATTCCACACCTTTGGTTCTCAGCCTTTTACTGGAGCATGAAATCAGTAGGGTCCTCCACAGAAGGCTTTTTCTGCTTAGCTCTGCAGGTGCCTGGGCTATACAGCAACATGCTGCATAGCATATATTCACACAGGAGCCAAATAAAACCATAACCACAGTTATCTTTATTGTGTATTTTTAGAATTTTACCTTTTAAAACTCCTTATACCAAAGAAGGACAAAAATAATGCCAGAAGGACAAAAATTATTSGTTTGGGAGGGAAGCATGATCGCAAAAAGAATGTGTTTTCAGCCAAAAAACAAAGCAATTGTCTTTGTGGCTTTTTTTTTTTCCCAATAGCTGATGCTCAGTGAACATCCACTAACAAGGTAAAAAATCAAAGAATAACAAAGAGAGGAAAAGGCTGTTCTAAAGACATGCAGTGTAAACAGTTTCTGGAACTCAGTGAAAACTTTTTATTAATAAAGTACAAAATAAGCTTGCAGAATAATTTCTGTAGTGACAGGAGTGTTAATCTTCTATGTCTAATGAAGTAAAATGGCAGTAGATTAAATATCTAAATGTGTCAGTATATGAGTCTCTCACTATGGTGTAACGCATGTTGGCTGAACACATACAACATGATGACCACTTCATGAAAAGAAGTATTATTTTTATTTCTTGCTGTGTTTGGGAAAGATATACAATCTCCTTGTCTCACGTTTTTCTTTTCTATTTAGTTTTTGCAACAACTACATTTAATAGGCTTTTTTAAAATCAAAATAAATATTTTTAAATGTTTCAGCCACAGTAAAAGTGCTTAATCAGTTTGATTTATTCTTATGCAAGGAAGATATTCTTAGTGCGGATGCAACTATGCTCTTAATTGAGCACAATATCAGTATTTTAAAATCACCACTACTCTGCAAAGAAAGCACGTTTGCTGACAAAATGTCTACAATAGTTTTTCTCAATACAGAACAGTTGTATAGTATGCGCATACATGTATATAATGCGTATCTGCTGTAGTAGTATATGCCTACAGCTCAGATCACTCTTATTGTTGACGTTTTTTTTACCCCGTATCAGTTCAAAGTGACAGCCCATTTTCTGTAAGCATTTTGAATGATTTTGCAGCCGTGGCTACCAAGAGAAGAGTCTTGAGAGTTCTCTGGGCTGACAGCAAAGGGATAGATGTGGCCACACAAGTCTCCCTCACGCCACCTTTCCTAAGGCTCCTCTGAGCAAGATACATGTGGGCAGGAACCCAACTGGGGAACTAGGATCAAGATGATACTTCACTATCCCTGCTATATAGTATCAGTAAAAGGTAGGGGAAGAGCATATGATTAGAGCTATTGTGGAAATAGGCAGTGCAGTGATAATTTTCTCTTTTGAGACTGTTTTTAATATACAGCATTACACAGGGATTTGTTTAGATCACTATTGGCTCCAGCAGTTTCTTTTCACCTCTGTACCTCAGCTTTTTTCCACACTTGCCTCTCTTACCACCTGTTGTCCTGCTCAGTTCATTTTTCATTTCAGTCCTACCTCTGTCTTAAAAGTGCTCTAACCTAGCCAACATCCCCCCCACCCCTTTTCCAAACACAGATAACAGCCAAATACTGGCTTATACCCTTTCCTGCCTCATTTTATCCAGAAGCCCTCGGGCTGAGGCCTTGCTCTGCTGCCTCAGTACAACGTTTAGCCCAGCCAGGCCCTTCTGTGGTGGCCAAAGTGCTACCATAGCGGCTGTGACCAATAAGCTGTGGCTAGAGCCCTGGTTTCTTTTCCCCTCGCACTGCAAGTCCGAGGCCGGTGTGGGCTCGCAGTTGGCGGCCAGGGAAACCGTGCCTCTTCTCGCTTCCTCCCCAGGAGCCGAGCCGAGCCGAGCCGAGCCGGGCTGGCAGCCGCCCCCGCGCCCGCCGCCCCATGGCGGCCCCTCAGCGACGGAGAGCCGTGCGCCTGCGCACGCGCCAGCCCTCAGCGCCGCTGCCCTTCCTTTCCCGCCTTGAGACTCTCTGCGCCGGCGCGTCGCCGCGCGCCTGGGGCTAACTGCGCCTGCGCAGTCTCAGCGGCACCCCTCCCAGCTCCAACGGCTGCAGGAGCGAGCTGCGCACGCGCAGATTCGCCCCGCCCCGCCTCCTTCCGTTTCCCCGTTCCCCTCGCCTCACGGCCTCGCGGAAAGAAGGGGGGAGGGCAGAGGCGCGCGCTGGCGCGCGTGCGCAGAAGGCCGCAGGGCCCGGCGTGCTCCCGCCGCGCCTCCTCGCGCGCCAATCGGGCGCCGCCCCGCAGCGTCGCGGCGTCGCGGCCCGAGCGTGCCGTGCGTGCGTGCGTGCGTGCGTCGGCCCGTGCGTGCGTGCGTGCTTGCGCTCGGCGGCGGCGGCGGCGGCGCAGCGTCCCCTGCCCCGAATGAAAGGGAAGGTCCCGGCGAGCGAGCGGCCGTGAGCGACCGGCGGTGACGGGGGGTGGGGGTGTCCCCGAGCTGCTCCTCTCCCCGGCGCCCCGCCCGCCCGCACGGGTGAGTGACTGAGTGACCGGCCGAGCGCCCAGCCGCCTCTTTGCCGCGCGCCCGGGGCAGGCACGGCTCCCCCGGCCCGCCCGCCCCCCGCCGCCCTCCGGCCGGGCCGCGCGCCCTGCCCTCCCGCCACCGGGCTGCCTGGGCCGGGGCGAGCCCTCCGCCCGCCCCCGGGAGGGTCCCGGCGCCCCGCGCTGCCTCTTCAGGGGGCCCCCGCCCCCTCCCCCCCGGTGCCGTTACCCGCCTCCCCGCGAGCGGCGGGCAGCGGCTCGCTCCGCCCGCCTCGGCCCGCTCCCTCCTTCCCTGGAGGATCCGCCCCCCCTTGTCTGCGAGTCCCGTTTCCCCCAAAATGTGGCGAGGAAGGGGGGCATCGCCCTCCCCGGGGAGGCCCGCGTCCCGCCGAGCCCCCCTGGGTAGGCCTTCCGCCGGGGGAGGGTGTCGGGCCCCGCCGGTGCCTGCGGCGGGCCCCTGCCCGGCCTCCTGCGAGGGAAATCGCGGCAGCCTCTCCCCAAAGCGGTGCCGTGCCTCATCGATCCCCCCTGGGGAGGTGAGCATCGGAGATGCCTTTATCGGATCATCTCCCGCTCCCCGTGGGAGTATGTAAACTTTCCTGAAGATCGGTCTGCGCTGCCTGCCAGATCTTCCTTACCTCAGGCTCTTTTTGTGTAATTTTGAGTTACTCTATTGTTTAGACTTTCCAGGGTTGTTCCCCCCCCCGCCCCCTTTGGTTCTCTTTTTCTAGGGAAGTTGCATGGAAAAGCCCCCATCTCGCTTTTCTAGCGACTGTAGGATACTGAACGTGACTCTTGGCTAAGGTTTCCATGGGACTCATCACTTTGGGTTCTCAGCTACAGGCGTGTACAGGATCTTGGTTCCTTCTCCCTAGACTCACCACCCCCCTACCCCCAAATAATGTCCCCCAAAATAGGTGATTAACTCTAGGGAGTATAAAGCACTTGAAAGTTTCTTGAACAGAGAACCTGGAATCTCTAGTCATCTTGAAAAATATCTATGTAAATATTTTCTGTAGGTTTTCCTGTCAGTGTCCAAACCACTTTGTTAACACATTTAAGGATTTTTTTTTTTAAGTTTGTAGATTTCTTTTGGGGGGTTTATTTGGATGTCCGAGATTTTCTTGACATAAAAATTTAAGTCCTAAATATTTTTTTTAATATAATTCTGTAATCATATAGGCCACATCAAAACAAACTTTGTCAGAAAGTATAGCCTTTAGATCACTGTCCTTTGCTAGAAGTACAAACTTGGGCTTAACTTCTATAAACAAACTGTAACTCTTGAAACATAGTCCAGTGATAAACAGAAATAAGAATCCAGGTTACTTTCCCTTCCTTGGTGCTGAACAATGTCTCTTATACTAAGGAGCGTCCTTCTTTGCCTGAGAGTCCTTGAACTTGCAGTTTTTCTTTGCATTTCCAAAATTTACTGCCTAGCACTCAGTAAAATCAAAATACAGTAAAACAATTGTGAGTACAGTAAAATGTGCTGCTTTTAAGATAAAATAAAGATATATTAGGGAAAGGACTGTGTTGAATACTTTAATTGACATTAAGAAATATAAATGCAAATGAGCCAAAAATTTTGAGTGAAAAAATCACTGAATGAGTGTCGTCTCCTGTTATTTTAAGGTAGGTATAACCTCCCATTTTTAGACCAAGCACATGGAACATGTATTTATATGTAATAAAATACCTGCTTTGTAGTACACGTGTTTTGTTTTGATAGAGATAATGCCTAATCTTTCTAGTCAGTGATTCCATAGTACATCCCTTTCAGTGAACCAGTCTACAAAACTTTTTTTCTCACAAAGCTGATATGCAAGATTTCTGTCAAGAATGTATTTAAACACTGTTTTAAAAATCCCATTTATTGATTAGCTTTTTAAACATGGAAAACAGAAATATTAAGATGTTTTTAAGTGGTACTGTTTTCTCATTCTTGTGAAATGTAGCTTGATATGTAGCAAACTGGATTAGTTGCTCTTAGATTTTACTCTAGTGATGAAAACAAGATTTTGAGTGTTTACCTTCAGAATTCTGGGTCTGTGATACAGCTGCATATCTTGGTTCATCTTTCTCAGAAAACAGGTATTTTTAAAGGGACAGGGTAAGATGTGTATTTCAGCACAAAGAAAGGTGGTCCCAGTTATATCAGAATGTTTTCTGATATTTATGAGAAATCAAACATAATTTAGAGATAGGTTTCTGAATAAAATAGTTTGAAATGTTTTCTGATACTCAATTTTTTCTGCAGTCTTTAGAAATATATAAATAATGCTTAGCGATATGGAAAAGACAAATGCAAAGAGCACAGTATTGGAAAGAAAAYTTTTAGATATCCCTTTAAAATGTTTTCAGAGTAAATATTCTGGCAAGAAGAATGTGTGTTTCCTTTCTGGCCTCCTCTGGTGTTTTTTGGTTTGTTTGTAGTTTGAATATTTTTCAAGTGTTAAATTATTTATAATTGAATAATTATTTCAAAACAATTTTTGCTAATTTAATTTTTTCATTACAACATCAACATCTGTGCATCATCAAGTAAATCTTAGCATTATTTTTAACCTTAATGTGAGCCTTAAAAAATCTAATTATGCAAAAGTATTTCAAGAAGTGAGGTTATGTCAGATGTACGTGCTATAATGATGTACTTTCTCATGTGTCTGTTCAAGTGCACTGTCAGGCATGAGGCTGAAGACAGTTGACTGCAGTCAACTATGATAAGATTCTTTATAATCTTGTTTCTTGCAGAGTTATTGTTCTTATAAGTCAAAGATGAAATGAGGAACTTCTTAAATTTTTTATGTGTTTTATAAATTATTTGCATTTTCTAAAATATGAATTTGCTAAGGATAGCTGTTTTTATAGTAGCCASAAAAGTCTGGAACAGCTGTATCCAGTATTTCTTATTATGGGAAAAGATTCCTATTAAGTCAGTAGAAGCTGTGCATATATGTTCAAGGAAATCCCTCATCTTCCTGTTAAGAGCTATTATCTTTGCTGTCAAAATAGTGATAATATAATCTGAATATCAAACAGAAATAGTTTATGGAAGGAATGCACTTTTAATACAGGTAGACCCAAATCAGTGTGTGGTTGTGTGTGTATATATATATGTATATGTATCAAATTACCTGTATCACAGAACTTCTTGAATTTTAAATCATTCATTTTGAATCATTTAAATCATAAATCAAACCCATCACTGTGTGATTTATCTTGTTGTGATTTATGGTATTGAATGTCTGAAAACAAGAAATCTTTTTGTGTTATTCTTTCCTACTGTTCTTTTGTAATTTTTTTTCCTGCTTCCAAATCTTTTTTAAGTGTTAAAAAATTAAAGAACATTTGAAAGTATGTTTCCTTCTTTCTAAAACCAATCCTTTTTACTCAAAAAGGATTACAGGATTGTCTTATTTTGTTTTTTCTTTAGAAGAATACAGTAGAGTAATTCTTTTGTGTTTAATACTTAAGGACTCTCTATTGCCACTGCAAAAGGGTGTGACTACTTTATCCAGATTGGCACATTTTTTGTGCAAATCAGCAAGATCTGAAATCTATGCATTCTTCTTATGAGTATGCGTCATCAGCTAGTAAACTGCTCTGAGGTGATAAAAGAAAGTGAATGAAGCTGTTGATAAAGCAAAGGCAATAGATATGGGACAGACACTTACCTTTTGATGTATGAATTTTGTAGTTAACTTAGCAAGACAAACACTTAAAAATTCAGTCTGTTAAAATCTATGAAAACAGTAGAGAGAATTTTAAAGGATTGTTAATGAAAGTGTGTCAGCAGAAGCTTAACATTGCTCTGCTTTCTGTTATAAAAATAGTGATATTTGTGTTATGAGAGTCTGACTGTGCTTAGAAGCAGGCAGATTTGACTTTGCAAATTTCAAAAAACAGTCATGCCTTTTCATGCAAATAAGCCATTGTAATGCAATCCAGATGTATTGCACCTCTGCTTTTCAAGAGAAATATCAGACTATATGGTGGCTTTTCTAATTTAGATGAGAGTCTACTGTAGGCAAAGGTGGAGGAGGCTATTTTTATTGCATTGTGGTCTATTTTGTGTGACAGTAAGGYTCATATCTCTAAAGTAAAAAGCTGTAAGCAAATCTGTTTGAAGAAGGCAGTATTTGTTATATAGACTAGGTTGTGTTTGTATAGTATTTTTTGAGAGCTGTAGGAACAAATGAACACAAACTACTCAATATTGCTCCAGGAAGCATATGCACTTGCTAGGTATTTTCATTTTTGAACTTGCAGTGTGTCTATCTTATTACTGGGTCGGGGACTTCAGTGTTACATTTTAATATGCTGCTGATAATACATTAAAAGTATGTGATTCATATTGAGTTTAATCTTCATTTACTTAGATGAGAATAGCAGCTGTCAGGCACTTACTACTAGTATGATATTGCTAAATCAGCTATAGGTCTTGAAAACATTTCCATTGCAGCATGTTAGTCATAGATCCTTCTAAAATTTTGTTCATAACACTGCTTGACTAGCCACAGCGTTATCTGTGTAATACCTAAAATGGTAACGTTTTATCTTTTCATCTCATGGGGTAGTTGCTCATCTGCAGTATTACTTTATGAGCTTTCAAATTCAAAACCTGTTCTAGATGCTAAGCTGGACTCTTGGGTTTTTCTTTGGTTTTGTTTTTGAAGAAGTTCAGTAGCTTGGATTTTACTGCATGCAGAGGTAATACATTTTCTACACATTGCTTTGCTGTAATAAGTAGTTATAGGAATGGGATGAAAGCAATGCAGTAAGATTTTCCCACAGAGTCCTAATGATTGCTGTAGTTGTTATATTTTCCATTTATTTCTTCCTGTTTCCCTCTCTAAGTTTTATATTAGTGTTTGAAGTTTTATATCAGTGTTCAAACTTTTTGCCTAAAAGGCTAATACTGCCTGCTGATACAATTTCATTAAGATTTGGGAAAATACTGCCTCTGCTGGGTGCATGTTTATTTGGGTATATTGTACTAGTGTAAACAGGTAAAGAGGGAGAGAGCATTTTTAATAACCTATATTATATTTATAAAATTGTAAATTAAATTGCCTTTTGCTGATGTTGACATGCTGATTGCACCTTTTGTTTCTGTAGCATTGAGAGGATTGAGGTGGCATTCTAAGATCRCTTAAAATCATGACAAGCTCAGTTGGACAGAAAAAAGTCTCTTCAAGACAAAGGAAGTGTGGTTTTTGTAGATCTAATAAAGATAATGAATGTGGACAATTATTGATGTCAGAAAACCAGAAGGTGGCAGCACATCACAAGTGTATGGTAAGTAACCCATAGGAAAAAGGAGATGGATGTAGTGAACTACTATAAGGCTACCAACGAATGAAAAATTCAGCCAGTTGTGGCATTGGCATAAATGATTAACCGCTCTTATTTGAAATGTTTCTGGTTTTCAAATATGTAAATATTCTACATTACTTATACCCTTAAAATAAATTTTGTTTTTATGATTTTAGCTGTTTTCATCTGCACTGGTGTCTTCACACACTGATAATGAGAGTCTTGGTGGATTCTCTATTGAAGATATTCAGAAAGAAATAAAAAGAGGCACTAAACTGGTAAGTCTCTGTTTTTGGCCCTGGAAAATGGAAGACAATATTTTCTTATCTTCTAAAAAGTTTGCCATGAAGTTGTTCAGTGTATAATGGTATCTTTTAAAAAAAAGTATTGCATTTGCTCTAAGCTAATGGAGAACTTACGGATGTTGAAGTAAAATTGGTTTAAAACTGAACTGTTGTTCCTTTAAATGGGCTGCATATAAAAAAATCCAGCATCTCCTAAATGTTTCTAATCCAGTAATTTCTATTTACTATTTTCTGCTAGATTTCAGAATGAACCCCACATTCTAGGACCTAGCGAAGGTAACACTGGACCTTTAGCAGTACTTGGCTTTGCTGCCAAACTCTGGCTTTAACTACCAAAAATACTTTTATTGCTTCCTTTTATATCAATTTAAGATAGGACTCTGTGAATACAGACATCTTATGAGTCTTACAATGCTAGTTACAGCTCCACCAAATTTGTGAGAATTGAGCAGCAGTGACTGTATTAAGTATTTACTGGTTCTTGGACTAAGAGTAGCCCTAAATATAACTATATAACTACAATTATATAATAATAGTCCAGTATTTTGTACAGTATTTTGTTTGAATCTTTTTCCATACATGAAGCTTGATTGGCTCTGCTTACCTGAAGTATAAAGAAAAAACTGTTCACACGTCGTTCAGTTTGTGCTTGGGAACTCACAACAAACATGGTAGCAGATGGAACTACTCAAATAAATACAGATGATACTTGGGTCTCTTAAACGGTTTTTGAAAGTTATTGATTTTTATGTCATTGGTGGTTTCTTTCTTTGTGTTTCTGAATCTTTTTTGTGTTCTTCCTCTGATGCCACAGAGAAGCTCACTAGCTGTAGGTGTTAGCTTTAACTGGATCCAGGTTTTGTGTAAAAAGCTGAACAATTTAATAGATTGGCAGTCCTGAGATGTTTCCTGTTTAGAGGGAATTTACAGGATAATTTTAGATCTTAATTTAGGTCTGTTCTTTTATGTGGGAACACACTGAGCAAAAAGCTCAGCTTTCAGTGTGGTGTACCAGCTTAAGTAGTTATACCGATAGGTTGTACTAAACTTGTCTGCTGACAGATTTTTACATAGCTTCCCTCCTTTGGTAGGTGCTGCTGCTCACCAAGTATGCACTGAAAATTGAGGCTTGTTCTGTAGATTGAAGTGATAATGGCTGATATGTAGAACATTTCTGATGTTAGTAGGTTTCTGGCTGAGAAAAGTTGGTGGGTTCGAACCTTAATAGGCCAGTAATAACTTGTTAAATCTAAACATTTGGGAATGCAGTCCATTCAGATCATTATTATTTCTGTTAGCTGTGCATGTGTTTTTTGTTGTTGTTTTTTAAGAGCTTATCTATTTTGCAGCTTGTCAGACTTCACATATACTTGATATACCTTGAGAATTAATTAATCTCTTGACAGTGACTGTTTGGAGGGTGGGACCTGTGCCAGTGTGATAAATATTTTCTTACTACCGGGAAACATAGACCACTAAATTAGTATAAAAATTCTTGTGGTCTGTTTCATTCACACAGATGCATCTTGGTGTTCATGAAGATAAAGTTTCCTCCTTTTAGTCAATTCTGTGTTTAAAAATAATGAATTACTGACTAAAATTGAATGGATTGATATAATTTCAACCCTGGTCTTTTATAAGGAGCTTTAATCAGCCATTATTATATATTAAATCCACAATGTATAACAAAATTGTGGGATGAAATAGTCATCCAAATTAGATAAGAGCTAGGAAACTGTATGTAACTACACCATTTCTGAGTTTGCAGAGGAGTAAACAGAGATGATCCAAGGCTTTGACCCTTTTACTATTTAGTTAACTTTATTAAAATTGAAAAATGGAATAAATGCTGTATTATAGAACTTTAGTGTTACATTTATTTGAGATATTTGAGACTAATGAGAAGAATTTGCCTAAGCTAGGGAGTCAAATAATGTGATGGGCAGAAAGCTTATTCCACAGAAGGATATGTAGGGAATATCTTGCATTGCACATTTATGCTTAGGGGGTTGGAATTAAGTGTAATCTTTCAAGGGCGGGGAGGGTAGAAGGGGAGATACAAACACAAAGCTCCGTTTGTCTTTGGAGGGGAGTTTGGGAAATGCTGAGATTTGGGGGTAATATATCTGTAGAGAAAAATTTTGTGATGATATCTGTATTTCATGTTCTAATACAGTGTGAGAAGGGCRGTGAACAATTTAGAAGCATGATAGATGGTATATACTAAACAAGAAAGCGAGTCTAGTATGAGAAGGATACATTCTTAGGAAAGAAGAGTAGAGCAACAGGTTCCCATTTAACCTTTTCTGTAATATAAGTATAAAAGTGAAATTGAATATAATTGAAAGAAATTCATTGTATTTAACAAATATTTCACTGAATTCAGTCCTTTGGAAATAATTTAAAGAAATAGCTATGGAAAAAGGAGGGAAAGTTAGCTGCTGAGGCTAAGATAAATTTGCAGATTGTCAGTATTTCTGACTCTGCAAGGTTCATTGCCAACAGGAGGTCCTTTTTCTCTCATACTTTCATAATGCAATTCAGAATTAATGAGGTACAGTTTGTGATTTCAACTCTTCTGAAATGGCTGGCACAAACAGACCGTCCGTGGGGGCAGGATATTTAGGTGAACAGCTATGTCGCTTCCATCAAACATGTCATATTACACAAAAGTAAATTACTTATTTTCTTCTTTGAATGATAATTAAGGTATGATGATTATTGTGCTGTTGCATAATTGCAGCAAATATCTCCTTGCTTTTCAAATTTATGAAGAAAAACACCAGAAAGCAGGAAGAGTGGGAGAAAGACGGTATGTTACTCAACATAAGTAACAGTACTCCTGTTCATAACTCCATTTGTTTTGATACCTGGAGCGGTAACTATGTTATTTTTAAATACAGAAGTATTAAAGCAGCAGTAACAGGAATTGTGGTTTCTCTTTCTTCGCAGATGTGCTCCCTATGYCATTGTCCTGGAGCAACCATTGGCTGTGATGTGAAAACATGCCACAAGACATATCACTACTACTGTGCTTTGCATGATAAAGCTCAGATCAGAGAGAAACCCTCACAAGGCATTTACATGTAACTATTACTTATTTACTGTATTTCTTTTTGTATTTATATTTCACATTCTTTGTAAAAACACCTTTGGAATCTAAAAAAAAAAAATCTGTGTTGCAAAACAATTCTAATGATCATGTCATTCAATATAGTGATGTGCTAGAAAAGCGCATTTTCACTGCAAGATTTGTATATCAGTGAGTCTTACAAGTGGGAGAAAAATGTACTGGCATTTAAATTTAAAAGATGAGTAAATAACTTGTGAATCGTGACTGACTTGACAGTTTTCAACTACTTTGTTTATAGGATTTTATGTCGAAAACACAAGAAAACTACGCATAACTCTGAAGGTAAAATTATTCAATATAAACTTTTCCCATTGTAGAAAGATACTTTGATTAAATTTAATTTTTCTGGAAAATATAAATGTTTTCAGTAAAAATTAGAACTACTTTTTTTTCAGAAATAATGAGTTTGGAAGCCCATCTGATTTCTGTATTTTCTCTAAAAATTATTGATAGAGGTGGAGAAAAACCCAAAACCTAAATTTTGGGATGTTCTAAAGACTTGATATTCTGTCAGAACAAAGGCTGGTAGAAGTAATGCATTTCCTTCTGGGAAGAAGCAGGCTTATATTTGCAGTTAAATATTCACATCTAAAATGCATTAATTTTGTCAGGTAACAGCTATTTTTTTGCCATTTTTAACATTACTACACATTCACCACTTTTTTGAACTATTATATACATTTTAACTCTCCAATTAAGAGGGATCCAATATTAAATACAAGGGTTTATGATTAGATCACTCATATATTTTTGATAAACAAAAAGAGCTGTATGCATACATTAATGAAGCTGTGCCTCTCTGCAGAGGAGAGTAGTGAAATGTGCGAGAAGTGATATGCMGCAGAAGTAGATAAATTGTGTGGTCTGTTAAAATTCCAAACTAGTTGTGCAACTGGTGTTTGTGCGGGTTTTTTTTGTCCTTTTTCCTACTATATCTGAGTTTGGATAAATGAACAGTTGTTTAACTTTGCCTTATTTCCAACTGAAATTTCATCATAAATTGGAGTGGTGAGGAGTACATTACTGTTTCTTTTAGTGAAGACTAAATTTCATAAGTTATTTTTTCTGTCTTTCTGTCAAATATATGCTTGAGGTAATATATTATTTACTTATTTATGCTACTGATAGTAGATCTACTGATGGTAAGGTTTGGATTTTACTTCAATGTTCAAAAAGATACGAAGGAAGTAGAAAATAACAAGTGAAAAAAATTTTTTAATCTATTTAGTTATACTTAAATATTGTGGTGTGCTTTGTGTACAACATTCTCTGTTCTGATTTTACTATCACTAGGTTTAAACAAGCAAAGCAGTACAGATGTTATATTCTCCAAAGAGTAAAATAGGGCTACATTATCTTGTAGTTTGGGGCTTTGTCTTTGGTTTTGGTTTTGGTTTGTTTCTAAGCAGAAACAGAATATGGAAGGACACTTGAGTCCAGAGAAAGAGATGTGAACTCTTTAACTGTTACTTAGACGTAATATCATATTCACAAATGGCTCAGTGTTTGACGTCTATGGAAAAAAAGCCTCTAATTCTGTATGGAGCTCACTGCCAATAGACTTCTGTTTCTGCATAGACTTCCTTGCAGGATCTGAGTTTGTGCTTTTCTGTAAGTGTTTACAGCAACCATTACTACCAATTCTACAACATCATTCTCTAATAACAGAGGCTTTTAAATTTTATGTGACATCTGTCTGAAAGGACGTGGGAAAAATCACTACAAAAGCATGGTGGCTTTTTTCCTAAAAGTCACTGATGACAGTTTTTTTTAAACACTAAATCAGAGTCATTCAAAGAGACTCTCAGACTAAGGGGAAGAAAAGAAGGAAGAAATAACATCAGCCAAAAAAAACAACAGAAGCCAAAGAACTCAATAGTATCTTATTTAATGTTTAATTTTGCACTCAATTTTATTTAAAATATTTGGTTCCGTGGCACTTTACATTTTTATAAATCTGTGCAGTTATACTACAAATTTCAGTTTTCTAGTTTTGTTTAATATTTGCCTGAGACTTTAACCCAATGCTCTTTCCCAAATAATGCGTTCTCTTTTTTAGTCCATGCAGTTTAGGGAACCTACTATACTATAGCCATAGAATATCATTATTTACAATCATGGATTTGGTAATGCCAGAGGCTGAGGCTCTTTTATGTTAGACCTCCATTCTATTAAAAAGGAAAAATACGTATTGTATCTCTCTTGTGGAAATGACTTAATAGCATTGTATAGCAATGGTGTTTGGCTACATTGAATACTAATTGCCTTTGAAGATAGAAGTTATGTCTATAAAGGAAAAGATAAAGGATGGTTTTCGGAGTTTAAGAAGGGATTTTGGAGGGTTCATTCCGTAATATTCAAATGCTAAAGTTTGCTTAGTGAAATGGTAACTGGAAGGTGTGGGATAGGAAGATAGGTCAGAAAAGATTTGTGTATGCATTTTACTGGCTTGCTTCTTGTGGAAAATGTGAGTATCAAAGAGGAATGTAAATGTGAAAGGATGGTGGTGTATCAAACCAGAAAAGACCTGCAGAAAAGAGTGAACAGAATAGCCAAGGCTACTAGACACTAACGTAGCAGCTTTTTTTCCTCTTTTGTTTTTGGATATTCATGAATCCTTGCTCTCAGTAGTGTTTTTGTGCCAAAATAGTTAAAGCTAATCTGTGGTACATCACTCAATGTAGATCACAGAGGCGCTAGAATTGTCAGCCCTTTTTGAAGGAAACTTACTGCTTCTCTTCTGGGATGCTGGGTTTTTTTTCCTTGGTCTGTTTGGAACATCTGTATTTTTATCTTTTGTTCTCTGTATCTGAATTTAATTGTTGCAGTCCAAATTTTTTTTATTACATCATTTCTGTTAGTGGATGGTAGAAGAATTTTTAAGTGCGTGTGGTTTGCTGCAGTCTAGAACTTTTCTGTTGACAGTATTGCCACATAATATTGGGACTCTTTCCTTCCCTTCCCTAGAAAACGGGTGCTTTTTTTGCATCCTTGTTCAAATCTGAGATCTGGCTAGTGTACCTTTCGTTAGAAGTTCTAGTTAACAAAAAAAAAGGCAAAAAACTCTATAACCATTTAATAAGTGGTGAGGAAAATTTCCTGAAACTGCACAGAGAATTGGTTGAAGGACCTACGTTGGAATTAGTTACCCAGTTAAAACCTAATAAAAAGGACCTCTTAAATGTTGTTGCTCTCATGAAGTTCAAATGGAGAAAATGCATCAGACTAAGTATCTCCCTACTCATCAAGACAAAATTAATGAGTGATAGGAGTTCATGTCCTTTTAATTGACAGGAGCTGCTGAAGTATCTACTGTTTTCTTTGAATATAAAAATATGACTTGGTGGCATGGTAGTCAGCTCTTACACTCATTCTCTGTTTCAGCAGATAGTAATTTTTTTCTAATTTATCTGTATGGCCTAGCTTTCAGGTGACATAGAATATCAAAGGGAATTGCATTTCTCCTGTTTGTTCCATTGTGTATATACGTATTTCAGACTAATTCTAATGTGCTGTGTTCCCACTAACTAGAAAAAGAACAGTAAAAGTGAGGTACTCTAACACTTTGTACTAGGCTGTGGCTGTTAACAAATTTGAAGACTCCTGTTCAGAGGAGCGGACTGAGTTGTTGAAAGTTTGATGTCTAGATGTCTTGCTGCTTACAAAGCTAACTGAAAATCATCTGACCTGAACTTCAAGTAATAGTTTAATTCATAATCTAAGCAAGCCCTCTAAATTTTCAGTACCTGACAGGTTACAGGCATTGGTACTAGTGCCTTGAGACTACCACAGCTTTCTATTAGTTTAATTACTATTCATTTTGGTACAATATTGTGTATTCTTTTTGAAGAGTAGAGTATTGTTTAATTAAGATTTTGGAGCTATTTATTGGAATTTATTCCAATGTATTGGAAATAATTGTTGCAAAAATATAAATTTTGGTATTCTTCAGTTCCTTGCAGGCGGGGCTGCCCTGTCCTTTCTGTATTTACACCTAACTGAGCTGATCAGGAATAGTTTAATGTAAGCTAAGATAGGAATATGACATCTTATTGTTCTGTTACATCTGTTACATAGTAACATAATGAAGAATAATGAAGACGGCCATATGACTGTATCTATTGTTAATGTTTAAAACAGATGCTTGGGAACTGTGGGGTCAGAAAATAAAGGGTCCATAATTCCTGTTGCAGTTGTACTCAAAGCCCCAGGGAACTATCTTTCCATARTGGAAATAAGAATGTTCCCCTTCTCAGCATTCTTTTTATCTTATTCTTCAGAGCAAACATGAAATTTGTGCTTCTCATGTTGCTCAGTAATTTGAGTCAGGATAATATTTCTCTGGAAGACCTATTTAGAGATGCTGCACTCTGTATCAAACCAATTACTTTTTCAAAGCTCTGTTTAAGCCAGAGGTTGGCAGGAAAAACATCCACAACACATTGACATTATGATTAGGCAACATCCTGATTCATCTTAGGATGCTTTAATCAGTGTTTCTTCATAGTTGCATTTTCTTTAACACTGTTCTCATCATAGGTTTGCCTAACATTGTATGCACTAATGCAGTCAGGTGTAAAAGTTCCCGTAACATCACAGTTCTGTCGTTTGACTTCTCCTGGTGGATGGTTGCAAATTCTTTCTAGGCTCCGCTAACTCAGAGCCTTCCTGTTGTCTGTCTGCTGGAAAGTGCTGCCCTGAATAGGGCATCCAGTACAGTGTTAGGACAGAAACAGTTGCTCCAGTCAGTAAGTTAGTAACCTTGTATGCAGTCCATTACAGACTAAATAGGTATTTTGAGGAAGCATCACAATGGCGTTTTCTTAAGGAAAAACACACAGCTAAAGGAAAAGAAAGAAATCTAGAAGTAATGTGGTCAGTGGCTTATACTATCTGAGGAGCTGCCTTGTGCTGTTTAAATTATAATTCTGCTTCCTACCTAGGCAAGACGTTATCCAAATAGTAACTTGGTCAGCTAACTCAAAAGATTTATCAGACCACTAGTCATAAGCTCTCTGATTATGCAGGTAAAATAAATGTTTTGATTCTCTTTGGTCTTTGCCAACAAYTATTTTCTTTAAAAAGCGTTTGGATTGTATGATTATGAAGGACTATTTCATTCATTTTCCATGTTAAGTGTACTTAACTAAAGAAATAATCCCAAGTACTTTGTACTATAGATACTATTCAGTCAAAAATAGCTTTTGTACAAGGGTCATCAGTTTCTTGAGATGTCTGGTACTTTTGAAAGCATATTAGTAACTGGACCTACGGGGTGGTTTRACTTTTTCCTCTCTGCTCTTATTTTCTCTATTTTAGATATGTTTCATGTAACTTAGTTTTTTCCATTTTCAAAAAAGAAAAGGAAAATCTAAAAAATACATTCAGAATTTTCATCTTTAATTTCACATAGCTTTCTGATGTAAGCTGCTGTTTCATGATCTGTCTACCTGATTCTGTATTTGTTTGCAACTGWTTTTATGCAGATCTCTGATTCTTATTACTGCTTATAAATGCATTCACATTTTCATTATTGACTACCAGAGCAGTAAGGTTTTTAGGTTTTATGCCATTTCTTTTTGATTTAAAATAATTATGTTGCCACGTGTGGTTCATTTTTTTCAGTCATATTTTAAGGACATCTTACTTTAACATGCTGAAGTGCTTTTTTTCTTTCTCTGTTAAATTCCATTTCTCTTCTAAAATTCTAGTAAGGTTGATTTTGTTCTTTGTAATTTTTAGAGATTCTCTTTTATTCCAAATGCACTGTAAAAACTTTACAAATTATGTGGGTTTTTTAGATTTACATAACATGTCTAAGCCACTTCCACATTCTACATTTTGGCTTCTTTTTATGTATGGTCCTACTTGCAAATATATTTTGCCAATCAGTTTTGGTTATTATCTTCCTCATACAGACTTAAGCTCCTTTGCTTCTGGTTCACTTTGCCCATTGTTTAAGGTAATGCAGGAGGTAGATACAGCGAGCAATATAAGCCTTTATTTTACACATCCTCTTTTTATTTGTTGTTTCACTACCTTTAAATCTTTGTATTACTTTGCTTTAACTTAGCTTTTGGAAAAAGGCGATTCCGTGTATATTTGAAGCTGATGCAATAAAAAAAAATAGATTGGTGGTATCTCAGCCTCTTCTGTGCCAAGAGTTATTTTTAAACAGCAAGAGATCTTGACATCCTTTTTCCTTCTAGTTATGATAGAAATAGAATTTTTAGATTTCTCTCTGAAGCTGGGGTCTCCCAGTTAACAGTTTATATCATACAAAATTTTGCTCATCTTCTTTCGTGGTACTTTGTACTGCTCATAGATTTGTAAAATGCAAATGTGAGGCTTGTTGTTGCTCATCTTTCTGCTCCTCTGAATTTACTGTATCATGTTCCTAGGTGCTTTTGAAAATGTAGAATGTCTCCTCTTGATTTGCCCCCCACACCTTTACGAGAGTGCATTGCATATTAAGCTTGCTTTTTTAGATACAGCATTTAGGCACTTTTGAAGAAAGCTCATAAGATGCCTCCTTTGAAGAGTTTAGATAAAAGTATATTGAGAATATCGTGGTGATTTTAAAAACCAATGAAGTAAATGGGATATGGGATGGGGCAGGTGAAGAATACTTAGGTAACCTCAGGGGATTCAGAGTATGGGTGGTATCCATGATAAAACTTCATCTGGTCAGGGAGGAGTTGAACAACTTTTTGTGTTTTCCTTAGTTCAAGCTGACATGAGAAGTTGGAAACACTCAACCATCAGATGCCAGGGAAACAGGGTAAGCTTGGCAGTGGGTTTGAGGGGAGGGATAGGGCACAAACCAAATTGTATATTAAATAGCAAAGACCACCCAAGGCAGGTGCGTTTTAAACCTGGTTACAGTCTCTTTCTTCCTGTACTGTTACACTAGTTCACAGTGCTGTTAAAAAAGAGAAACTTCAATGTTTTGAGATATCAGTCTTGCAGATAGGTATAGTAGTGCAGATCCTCACATCTCGGTGGTGTTAATCTGTAGGTCCATGTCACTTGTAGTCTGAAGACCTAAATCTGCAAGGAGTTTTATTTACTTTCATGAAAGGGTGGTGTAGCATCTAGATTTCAGTGAACTCTGAACTTTAATGGAAGTACTAGTTTTGAGGACAGAAAAGGGGTCCTTCTTTGAGGAAAGCTGTGTAATCTTGATGCTTTTTTATCTTACGCTGAAACTGTCTTTAAAAAATGTAGTCTATTTACTTTTTAAATCTTAAATATTCTAGCAATTATAGAGTAAAAAGAGCACTTAAGAACTTACTCTATAAGGAGGCTGTGACATTTCTTATGAAAAATTGGCTTTCCTGACATGTTGATTTTTTGCGATTATGATTTATTTTCAGCTTTGAAAGTGTGGCTGCAGAAAGTTCAGGATATGCTTTAATGTTATTTAGAAAATAAGGGTGGACTAAGGTAGAAAGCATTATGGTTGACAGAATCGGTGAGGAACTTTAGGAAAAAAAGTAAGGAGTGTAGGTGAATGGACCACAGTATGCTTCATTAAATGTGGTAGGCATATCCATGGAATGATTTGGGAAAGAATATTTTTAACTTCTCACATACTGATGTTATTTAAAGGGTCACCAATTTAATAGTCACTTTTTTTTTTTAAACTACATGAGCCATCTCTGATTTCTGTAAATGTAAAAGTAGAGACAAAGATTGGAAGATTGTTAATACATTAGAGGAAAACTCATGTATATGATGAGAGACAAGATGAAATAGAATTACTTTATTTGAAAGACCTTTTCAAGTTATGGTAAAATTTGCTATATATGATCTGAGAGGTATGATACCTAAGTTACGTAATCTTGTTTGGGGAATTTAGCAAGTTACGTTAAATAATTAGGTTAGATAGTAAATTACGAGAAGAAAATGTAAAATGTATTTTTTCACTAGATAATCCATGTCATTGTGTATCTTATTTTTTCAGAGTAAGATAAATGATGGTGCTCTTGTCATCTAATTAGGAAACACTGGTGTATATATATTGCTGCATAGTAATGTTGTGGCAGATAGACTTCTGTATTTTAGTAGAGACTTGAGAAAATGTGTCTATGGCTGATGAATTTGGCAGTATAACCCAAAATAATTTGCAGATTTGTATAAATTTCTTAGCTTCTCAAATTTTTGCCTCTTTCTAACCATACAACTGGTAATACTTTGGGGGAATTGTATTTCAGTATAACCTGTCGTGATGCATTTGGATTAGTTTTCTCTCCTTCAATAATAAATATGCAAGAAGATGTAGTTCTTTCAGGGATTACCAACAGATATGATAGACTAAGCTTAATAGGATGCACTTGTATGCCAAGGCCTCAGGCCTGTGGTTCATTTATCTTCTACTAAATGTTGATGGCAGTGGAATATATTCAAGGCTGTGATTTCACTTTTGTGCAGTTGATTCACTGTTGATCCTGAGGTTATAATAAATGTGATTTGATTTTTATGTGATACTATAGATAATGAAAAGACAATAAATCTCAGTGAAGCAGCTTTAGTCTCAAAACAAGATGTCCTGCCTGGATATTCAGACCAAGATATCATGGTGATAAGTGCCCTAGCAAGGCTATAATAATAATAGAACTGTTAAATGGCTTATTAATATAAGAAGTAGATGGTCCAGATCTTCGGATCAGTATATCCATTCATTTGGGGGCTCATGTTGATATTTGTGGTTTGGATTTTGAGAAGTAATTTCTTTGGCAGTGTGTGTGGATGTTTCCTTAAACAGGTCCACTGAAATATCTTTGCAATTTATGTGTGTGTGTGTGTGTGTGTTTTTTTTGTTTGTTTGTTTTTAACATGTTAAAAGAAGAAAAAGACTATTCGTGTGAGCAGTTGTTGATAAGGAAAGTTGTTAGCAACTGAATACAGCAGAGCTGGTTATTCAGTATTGAATGTCAGTTCATTGGATCATAGTGGAAACAACCTTGAGAAGTTTGCATAGTTGGTCTGTATTAACTGCGTAGTTTTGAGTAATCAAAAGGACAGACTAGACTACTGGACTACAGCACTATGTAGCAATTCAGCAATTGGGCTGGCATTTTCAAAGGAATTTATCAGACCTGTTTGGTATATCTGCATTAAAACTATACATACCTATATTCATAATGGGCTATAAATACTTGTAGGCCTTTTATCTGTGATATTGTCAATGTCAAAAAAGCATAATTTTTCAGTAAACTGACTGCTGTCTTTACCTGTAGATGTAAAAATATGCTGTCACTAAAATTAAACTGTAGATTTGTTTCACAAAGGCAAAATATATTTGTTTTAAAACTTAATGTTATAGCCAAAATGAGTGAATTTTTTTGTGAGTGAAAAGATGCTGGTTAATAAAATAAGGAGAGAGGGACTGTTTAGAAACACTGGCGTAACATCAAGTGCAATTTACATTGAGGGAATGCACCTTAATAATAAATAAATAGAAGCTCATTTCATTGTAGAAGACTTGTTTTGTTTTGTTTCAGTGTAGTTTAAATGAGACTTATTTCCAGTGGATATGAATATATGTATCTGAGGACACTTTTTGGCACTGTAAGAAGTTATAAGAAATGTTAAACCTGTTGTGTATGGTTATATTATTAAGATGCAAAATTGAGTGATATGTAAATAAAAGAAATAATGTTTTCAGGATCTGCAGTTGCATGTTTGTAATAAATGGAAAAAAATACTATTTTTATTTCTGAGCAAAATGCAGAAAATAGTTTTCTCTTGTCTGTTTTTTTCTTTGTTTTGTGTAAATTTTTGAGAATGTTATTTGATGATGTTTTCTAACTTCTAAAGCAGATTTAGAAGAAAGTATCAATGAACATGAGTTGGAGCCTTCACCTCCCAAAGGAAAAAGGAGGGGTCGTAAGGGAAAGCCAAGAAAAACAAATTTAAAAGGGCAAACAGAAGACACTAGATCCACGTCCTCACATGGCACAGACGAAATAGAAAGCAGTTCCTATGTAAGCAGTAAATATGCTAAACTTCTTAGAAGAAAGAATTGCATATATCTTCTCTGCAATTAAGATTTTTATTAAAATTTGCATTTGTCTGAGCCTCCAGCTGGTGGCCACAGGCTTTTAAAATTACAGCCTTATTTGTAACCCAGCAGTATATTTTAGTAAATTGTTTTTCTTTCAGAGAGACAGGTCTCCCCACAGAAGCAGCCCCAGTGATACAAAACCTAAATGTGGATTCTGTCATGCAGGTGAAGAAGAAAATGAAGCTAGAGGAAAGCTTCATATATTTAATGCCAAAAAGGCTGCAGCGCACTATAAGTGCATGGTAAGTAAAAGTATTGTTGTTAATCAGTCTATTATGTGCATTTTCTCTGAATTGCTTTTTTAGATTTTAATACAATACCCTCACATGTAATTATGCATTAATATAGTCTGTGTGCTGATGATCTCTTTTAGTGCTGTGAAGTGAGCAATTCATTTATTTTCACTGCAGGCAGTATGGATGAAAGTTGACTACGTGCTAAGAGATGGAATTAGTTCAGAGACTCTTTAGCTTATTAAAAATGCTCCCTTAGCATCTAAATGCATACACRATATTTAAAAAGGAAAGCACAAACTAAAAGAATCCACTCCAAAAATGAAATACTAATATCTTTACTCCACAGGCGTTCAGACAAAATCCAGGAGGAATCAATGAACTTCATTAATTTTCTGATCAGTGGATTCAGGCTGTGGCAGTCAAGTAGAGAGTAGGAAATGGAAGTTCTGGAAACCCTTTGCCTTTAGATGGTCACATTTAGAGAACTGTTAGACTGAAAAAAATCTGTGGTTTTCAATGAACATGAGTAGATAGTGCTCTCTTTCACATAATTAATTCTATGGATGAGGTAGGGCTTTAAAGAACAAACTTGGTAGTTTCTGTTGTACCTCAAAATGAGTAAGTAGTCCTGGCAATCTGTGGAATATTAATATAAGTGTCTTCCTATAGTTAGCCTCACTAAACAGAGCTGGTGCATGGCCAGCAGCCTGGGAGCCTTAGAGTGTTCTTAGCCATTTTGTGTGCCTGAGCTTCAGTTTTAAGACAGATTAAGCTTAATATACAAGGATGCTGATGATAGTGGTAAGTATTATGTGCTCCATTGTCATCTCTGTGGGCTCTTTAGGGATGTTGATATGGGCTGTGCCCTGAAGCTTGAATTATGTATATGGCACAGGGAAGGAAATGCAATAGACCCAAAAAGTTCAGTGGCATAATTGATGACATTACTCATTTATTAGTTGGTATATTTATCATTGTGGTCAATTTTTGTCTACTGCTTTGTCTTTTAAAATACATCTCTCCAAGGCAACGGATGTAATTAAGCTGGTCAGGTGAGTATCAGAAGGAATATTCATCACACTAATCCACTCTGTTAGCATGTTTTTTTTTCCTAGTTTACTGATAAAGCACAGCCTGTCTGAGATAACTGAGTACTGAACATCCCCTTCTGTGACCTCTGCACAGAAAGCTTTTTGTAATCGCATGTTGGTGACCTTCTGAAACTATTTTGGACTTGCTTGTTTTACAGTTGTTCTCTTCTGGCACTGTCCAGCTAACAACAACATCAAGGGCAGAGTTTGGTGATTTTGATATTAAAACTGTACTTCAAGAAATCAAGAGAGGAAAAAGAATGGTATGTATCTGCAGTGTGTGATGAACGCGTTATTGATTCTGCTAAGATAGCTATAGTTCTGCCTCCTTTCCTTTTGTGCACCAATCCTTTTCATTTGTTTCTTAACACAAAATTTAAATGTATTGTTAATTTTGGAGTAGGTAGCCAGATAGGAATCATCTTAAAAATTAGTGGTGGTTGGGCATGTGATATTTAGTTTTTTTTATGATGCTGTACATTGTAAATTATTATTAGCCTTCCTGTAACTATAAGAGAATAACAGCTTTGTATCCTATGTTAAAAAATCATACTGCATAAAGCTACAAACAAACTTAGAGAATAACTTTCTGCAAATTGCTTGTTTCAAACTGCTTTGACATTTTAACATGAAAAAGTATGTGAGGCCCCCAGAGATGGGCGTGTTGGTAAAATGTCACACTATATTTTATTAAAATTCAAGATTTTTTTTCAGTGGTAAGAGATTTAAGAAAAAAAAAAACTTAATGATACTGTTCCCTGAAAAAATTAATCTAGGATTCTTAGTATGTGAAAATACTAACTTCAGGAGCAATAAAATATTGCTTTGAAATGTGATGATGTGTGCAATCATGTAGCTATTTTTAATGTGATGGACATGTAAACCCTAGTCTTTGTTCTTTAATAGATTAGTATTATATGGTGTCTGTTTTACAATACCTTTGATTAACTTTTTATTGCCTGATGATCTGTCAGATAAATTATTGTGTTCCGAAAGGGTAACCATAAACATGATGAACATTAAACTGAATATTTAAAGACAAGAGATTGAAAGGCTGAACAGTGCAATTCTCCTCTTTCCCCTAACAGAAATGCACACTTTGCAGCCAGCCTGGTGCTACTATTGGGTGTGAAATTAAAGCCTGCATCAAAACATACCATTACCACTGTGGAGTAGAAGACAAAGCTAAATACATTGAGAATATGTCACGAGGAATTTATAAGTAAGGACCTATGTAATTCTTGAGTGTGTCCTGACATTTTTTCTGCCTAACTTGACTAGTCAAGTGTATTATAAAAAAAATAATACTATTCCAGTTAAAATATTTTTAAATAACTGTTGAAAATGAATCAAATTATATTTTCCCCCTTGATTAATCTGTAATTTACACTGCTGAGACCCCACGTAATCTACATTATGATTCCTCCATATAGATGCATTTTGTAGCTTATTTTGTTCTTTTGGACTCCAGAACTGTCCATTACCTGCTTGCTCAACTGCTGCCCGCTGTTAGTGACCTGGCTGCAGCTGAGGTTGCCAGTGGTGGTGTGCCCACAAGAGGGCATTCTCGGAGCAAAGTAGTAGTAGTTCTCGAAAACCGGAATTATCAGCTTTGATGTTCTGTTGGCTAGTCTTTACTTTAACCTTGTTTTCTTTCTCATTTTAACTGATGTTTGAATAAAACCCATGAATGAGTTAAGTTACCTGTAGAACATCACAAAACTAATTGAGAAGAGAGTTTGTTTTGAAGATATTTTCAGTAGAAATCCTCACTTTTTCTTCTATTGTTTTAGACTCTATTGTAAAAACCATAGTGGAAATGATGAAAGAGATGAAGAGGATGAAGAAAGAGAAAGCAAAAGCCGTGGAAAATCAGGCACTGACCATAATGACATTCCTCAGCAGCAGCTCAATGGAAATTAGGTATGGAAGTTTCTCCTGACAGATCTGTTACTGAGACTGAAACGCAATATACGTTTAATGTAGTTTATTGCAGTAAAGTATTTAAATCTAGTGTATGCAGATAARTACTTTTTATTGGCATACTGTAGAAAAATGGGGAGGATTTGTTGTTTTTTAAATCCGGCTGACTTTGTAACAGTGTAAGAAGGGAGGCCCTCATTTCTTTCGCTAAATATAGATGTAATGTCAGAGCTGCTAAATGCTTTTCTGTATGATTTTAAATTTACTATTGTTTTCATCATTTTTTAAACAGGTTCAAGGGACAGAGTTATAGAACTGGGAATGGCTAAGACATCATAACTACTAATTCTTTTAAATCGTTTTCTAAAATCAGAAAAGGGTTAGTAACTTTTTACTACCCTACTCTGTTAGAAATTTCATTGAACTGCCTGAAACGTTCATGTGTGTGAGCCTTCAGTAAGTGGCAGAGTTTTACATGTCAATATTATGTAGTTTGTAGTCTGCAGTGTCTGGAAAAAAAGAAACACTATATAAATGATATGTAATATGTACAGTGTCAAAAGTTAAGGCAGACATTGAAATGAAGTAAGATCTATATTTCTGGACTGAATAAAAACCTTAAGATTTGGAATGTGTAAGTTGTTTAGTGGATTCATGCAATGAGGGAAGGTCTTAGCTAGTTTAATTAACAACATGGACAAGTTCATGGTGGCAACAAGCTGGTACTTTGTGAATTTTACATTTTCTTCATATACAAGTTATGGAGGCTATACATGGGAAAGCCGCTCTCTGTTTTTGCTTGCAAAGCACACAGTAGAAAAGGACTCGGTGTGCACCGAAGCACGCTTGAACATTTCAGGTTGTTCCTGTTGTGATTGCTCATTCCGCCCAGCCTTAGTTTGCGGGAGACTTACTCGAGCAGCTGTTGGTTCTGAGCTGTGAGCTGTAGAACTCATGCCAAAGGGCTGTAGTTCATTCTTTCCCCAACAACCCACCTCTTTCTGTGTCCCTGATTTACCAAGAACACTTCACTGAGTGTGATTAAAAGCTTATTATACAAATGTTCGGACTCTGCAACCCAATCTCTCTTACTTCAGAGTTACAGTGCTAACTCGCTATGGAATTTAGCCACCATATCTGACGTCCATACCTCAAGTGTTCTGTGTTGTGTGGAACACTTCATGTTTTGTCCAGAATATGCATAGAGGTCCCATATTCTGTAAGAAGAATGAGGAAACAGCCTTTGTTCCTAGATTGGTATTTATTTTTTAATCTTATGACCACTATATGAGAAACTTTGCTTATCATTTTTATTGTTTTAGTGATTTTTTTCTTTCTTTCTTTCTTTCTGTCAAATCAGCAATCATGTCATGGAATTCTACTTGCTGGAGTTTGATGCTCCACTAGGGAATAATCAGATCTAGTTTATACCAAACTGAACAGATCAGTCCTCTGACTGCTTTCAAAACACCTTGGCATTTCTAATGGCTATTAGCTTCTCAATTGGTCTGTTAAAGCGCATTCTCAGACTTACCTTAAATAAAACCAAAAAAATGAGCCTAGTCCACAAGTTTGTCTGTTGCTATCACATCACATTGTTTGTTTAGGGTTTTGACTTGTTTAATTCTGAACTCCCAACAAAACTTCTAGATTTGAAGGAACGAAACGAGCAAAATACAATGATTTAACTATAATCTGCTACAGTTCTTCTGTGATGGGTATTGCAAAAACAGTTCATTTGTAACATGAGTTTCTGTAGCGTTTTTTACTTGTATTTTTTAAAGATTTAACGTGTGTCATTGTCTTCTTATGCATTCCCTTAATGTCTTGAGGGACTCAATTACTGTATATTAGAGTTTCTAACATTTTACTTGTTAGAATTCAATCTGTTTGCTTTCCTGGGGAATAATGCAGTTTTGGAAAGAAATACTGCTGTGTACAGAAAATATTCAGTTACTGCTCTAAACATGATGCCATTGATCATTTTTATTTTGTATTTGTAACTTTCAAAATTAAAAGTGTGACTTGAATTGCAATGACAGATCGATTATTGAAATTGTCTATCAAGGTGTTTATTTCTTCTAGAATATGAACATTTTTCAGCCACTCAGAACAGTTTTAGAATGCAAAATAACATCTTTCAATGTTGAAATTGCTTCTAGGTTTTGTGCCTCAGACATGGCTCTCCCATGGAATAAAGGCACTTTGCAGCTACTGTATTTTTAACTAAGATTGGATGACAGATACATGGGGTAGATCTGCCAGCATACTAATTGTATTTGAGACTGAGCTCTAAATCATATTGTCAGTTGCTTAATATGTTATTCAGTCTAATTCATCTGATGTGAAATAATGTATGCTGTTCCATGCCACTAAGAACCAGGACAGCACTTTACCTTTGGGTAGCAGAAGACTAAGTGGCTGGTTTACCTGTTACCTCTCTGTGCTGATATGGCCTGACTAAACTGTCATTAATTAATGGGAACTGAAAGTCAAAAGCAAAGATCTTTTTGTTTTGAGCCTCAAATTTGTCATAACTGACTTCAACTTGTCATGTATGCTGGGTAAAAGTGCCTTACAATGTAAAAATTGTATTTATATGTTCCCAAGTAGCATCACCTGCTGGGGAGTAATTCTGTTGTGGTGTTAATATTTAGAAGAAATGTACCTCAGCAGTGTATTTACTGTACATCTCTTATGTCCTTAATTGTAGTTTTAAAAAGCATGACAATGTATGATAGGTATACAACATTTACATCATTTTTTTAAAGACTAAATACTGCCATTGCTGTCTTTTTATGCCTATTTTAGCTTGGAATTTCAGACTGTCCGGGTTTTTTTGGTTTTTGTTTGTTTTCTTTTTCTTTTTTTTAAAGCAGTGTAATCTTTGCAAGCATATATTGAAGGTTATTCTGGAGCATCTACTGCCTTCCCAGAAGTGTTAGAAGTAATGAAAGTGCTCTGTAGGTGAAATAGGTATGTTTAAATTAGCTAGTTAAATTAATACAGTCTGTTTGTTCCTGGGATTTCTTTTTTAATCGGCACCTTCTGCTTTCATCTCACAATCGGAAAACTACCTTGATTTTAAGAGAACTTGTCATATGAAACTGATTTCACTTTTTTTGCCTTTGGGCTTTTTTTTTTTTTTTCTCTCACAAGAGTAGTATGTCCTGTTTAAAGACTCCTGGAACCCTCTGATAATGGAGGTCTCTCCCCAACTCACTGTGTCGCTATATTACCAAGAAAGGACTGTACCAAGAAAGGACAGGCATCAGAAGGGTGCTGTTCAAATTACATGAGGGTCCAGCTGGTGTCGTGCCAGAGTCCAAAGGCGTGATCAAACACAGCAGTAAGCTGTGCTGTTTCGCAGAAGAGTAGAAGGCGCAGTTCAGTACCACCATCTGTGCTGCTAGCTAGATGGATGAAATAGATGAGGTGTCCAAAAGGTGTGCTCATTCAGCAGATGTTGATCCACAGGAGCTTCTGTGATAAGGCTCTAGTAGGAGTTACACCAGCTTGACTCCTGGAGGGCAGCAATAAGTCCATCACTTACACTCCACAAAGTCTGATCTTCACGTACAAAGAGCTGTGCTGATATAGGAAAGTATGATTATACTGAATCTGGCCCTGAATTTCTGCTATTAATGGACAAGAAATGTAATATAAAGGAATAGAGCTTGCTGCTTATTGCTGCCTGTATGAAGAATAACTTTATGTTAAACCAGAGCAGAAGATGGAGTGATAGCTCTTTGAAATATCAAACTTATCTGGCAGGTGATAATCAGTGCATTCCAAAAAAGATTAATATGCTGAATCAGATTGACAATAAAATTAATCTTCATTAGATGAAACTAATCTTCAAAGAGAACTGAAAGTATGTGATAGCAAATAGTAACTCTTCTTCCATGTCATCAGAAACAGAACTGTATTAGTGATGGAGGTTAAAAAACTGAACACAGCTCTTAATTTATATATACTTGTTGAAGCAGTTTCTATATATGCATATGTATGCACATTTGTTAGCAGTGACATCTCAACCCTTAAAGGATCCTGGAGAACTGTAGCTTGTCAAAAAGCACTCAGGTTAGGCTAACATCTGCAGCTTTTGCTCTAGCRTACATTACATTAGGTGTAAAGACAAGGAATGTATAAAAGAGGGTAAATGCATTCCTATCTACAATGTTATGTATATTTTGTTCCTGTTATATTGGCTTTACTTCCAAAGTTGTAGTTTGCAGTATTAGTTTCTTTTTATTGGTATCCTTGCATATATATATATTCAATAAATGAGTTATGAATTTCATATTTGCATATCTGTTCTTTTTCTGAAAGTATAACTTTAAAACTGACATTTTAATGTGTAAATGCAGATTATCCTATTGAGTTAACAGGCCCATGAAAATTTTACCAGGAGAGAAGTGAGGATGCATATTTACAGTATGCCAGTTACTCAGTGGTAACTGCATATTTGTGTATTCTTCTTCACTCTGTTTAAGGGGTAAGCTGCTCTGCATTTACCACTGGTTAATAATATGAAGTGACCAACCCTGAAAAGTCACATTCTCGCTTTTCAAGGACTTGTCAAAGCCCTCTATCATATGAATTAATTCAGACTAAAATACCAAGAGGCATGTGGAGTGTAATGTAGTTACATTGCAGAAGAGCAGATAGACCTAGGATGCACATTAGAACCACATAATGTAGTGTAAGAGACTAACAAAACAGAAGGTCACTTGTAAAATGGTGGGATTTGTCTAGGTGTATAACTATCTAGAGTGACAGAGTGGTATCTTTCGTTGTCTTTAAGTGTCAAGAAATGTGATGGGCAAACTCCATAGGAGGAGGGGAACTATCAATGTCATTGATGAAGATTTCTTCTGAAAACAGCTATATGCTGTTAATGTCACCACCTTAAACAAGGGATCGGTTTAATGAGGGTAGTAGGTATTTACTGTGACATGCAAAGTCATATTCCCAGTCAACATAGACTTACTTGTTGGGAAAAATTATCACGCATCATCTTCAAACAAGAGTTGCCAAATAATTAGGTCCTGTTCTTGAAGTGTAATTATTGATACTATGATTCCACATCCACCTTTGCAAAAATTCCCTGATGAGATTAATTTAGGTCTTTTATTTTCAAAGTCAATGTTGGGAGCAGTTCTGCCACATGGTCTTTGATGCCATGGAAATATTTACTGAATGCATGTTTACTTCACTTGCTGTATGCTTTTTTTAAATCTAGTCAACTGGGATCTTTGAAGGAGGTACAGGATATTGGTGGGAGCCTTCTCTGGTGGATATGACGTTCCACTATAATAGCAAGTCATTGAAATCTTGAAACAATGGAGGAAGGCCCCACAGACACAGGAGGAAAGGACTTTCTTTGTCCTTGCATTGTGTGATGTTAGTGCAGAGTAGCGAGTACTTCCAGGACACTTATGTCCCCACTTAGACAAGCTTTACTTATTCTGCCATATGTAAGAGATTCATAGTGTAGGCAAAACAGTTATCTTCATGCCTAGATTAGATAGCCCAGATGGTAAATTACTTACAAGCATTAAAGACAAAGGGAGGGGGATGTTGTAAACTCCGCAAAGGCTCAGCTATCTCTCAGCTTTCCACCCTTCTGTTCAGAACTCTGGGCCAATAAGTTGAACTGGAAAAATAATGGGACAGAGAAACTATCTGAGAGACTTTGGAAGAAGGGGGGGAAAAAAAAGATCAAATTGTGTCAAATCAATGTCACTCCTTCTACAACAAGGCAAGAAGCTTTTTGAACAAAGGAGAAGCGGTAGACACAACTTGACTTTAGGTGACTGACTATCCATAAGAAAGTAGAGGATTGTGGTCTATCTGACACCAATTTAAAGGTAAGAATGTGAACACTTGTTTGGAAAACCCCGTTTGGAGTAATTACAAATTATTCATAGTCAGACTGGAAGGATGTGTCAGTGGGATTCTCTAGGGGTATGCTGTAATCTGATGTTTGGTATTTTTGTTAACAACTTGGACAGGATGCGCTGGTTAAATTGTAGGGAGCACCAGACTTGAGATAACACAGAGTAGAAAATAGAATAACAATTCAAAATGATCTCAATGAATTCARAAAAAGAGTTAGAATGTAATTCAGTAAATCCAGCAAATAATTTGATAAATGCAGATTTGTTCACTTCAGTAGAAGCAATCATCAGCTGAACTATTACAGGATGGAACAGGCTGCTAGGGTAGCAGTGGTACAGAAAAGTACTCTTGGGGTTATAGCCAGTCACCAGGTGAACATGACTAAACAGCATCATGTTATTGCAAAAAAGATAAATTTTGTGGGATGTATAAACAGGAATGTAGTCTACAAGATACATGGCCTGATCCCTCTTCCTCATGTGATAGTAGAAAGCCTTTCTCGGAACATGGTATCCAGCTGTAGGCACTGTTCTTCATGGCAAATGTGCAGCAGCTGGAGATAGTCCAGAGAAAAGCAATGAGAAGGGTGACAGGGTGAAAGATTGGGCTTGTTTCAAGGAGGTGGGAGAGATGTTTTCAAATCTGTAAGAGGTAGCTGCAGAGATGAATGAAATAAAATTTTCCTCATCACTGTGGATAGGACAAGAAAAATAGATTTTAATCACAGCAGGATAAATTTAGCTTGGACGTCAGAATGGGGTGGTTGGCCTTGGCAGTAAGAAGAGTTGAGCTCTGGAATATGTTGCCTGGGGAGGTTGTGGAATCTCTGGTATTTGGGATTTTAAAGGAAAAGTTAGCTGGCATCTGTTGGGGCTGTTGTGGATGTAGGCTGGAGGTGCTGGGAATAACACTAACTGAAATGCCTCTGAGCTCTCTTATATTCTTCTGATACAAAGCACTGCATTGGCAAAGCTCCTGAGCTTGATCTCAGGGCTCACAGCCATGTGTTTCCTTTTTCAGCTTTTTACTCAAAATAGCGCTTGCGACAGTAATAACATCTACGGGAGACTGACATGCTCTTGTGGAGTGGCCACATCTGCATGGTTATTACAGACTTACTGAGACCATCCAGAGCGCGGCGCTCTCCACTCTTCTCTTTCAAATGTTTTAGGAGTACTTCAGCACTCAGGTTCTTGAGTGACTTTATACCATATCTTGAAAGTACATTTCTATTGTATATAAACATGTGGAGGACAACAGTACTTCATACAATTATATATAAACATGCAATTCATGCACACAGTTCCTTACTGCCTCTTAACTGAGTACATGCATGTACTGGGGTGATGCAGGGTTTGGAGTGACTGATCTCTTACCAATCTTTACAGAATTATCGTGGCAGCAATCTTAAAGGTTTATCTGACTTTTCGCCAGAGATGGTCTCTGACTTTGTTTAAACCAAGTTCTTCTGTTTCTCCTGAAACAATGTCCCAACTGAGAAGAGACCAACCAGGGCCAGTGCAGTCCTGCTTTTTATACCCTGGATAGACGTGCAGGATGCTTGCACATCTGCAACACCCTTTTTCACACTGGTGGCCAAAAAAACCCATATTCCTGTGCAAAGACTCCATCCAGCTCCGGGAGCCTGCCAGTGGAGGGCATAGCAGAGGCCTGGGGCAGGGGGAGGAAGAAACTCTTTCCCTAGCCGTATGCTAAAAATAGGCTGCTGCTGCGCAAGCAGCTTTGCTGTGAACTTCCTTCTGGCATGCTGCCATGCAGCTGCCTTATAGTTTTAAGCCCAGACACCTCTCCAAAACAAGAAGTCACTTAGGTTAAACACAGGCAGCAGCACTTTTAATTTTACTACTCCCTGCTGCGTTGTATCAGTTTTGGCTTCCTCCAGAGTGCAGGTAGCTTCCTCAGGATTTAAGTTCAAAGTTTTTGACTTAAAGCATAGTAAAGACTGGCTCTGGCAATCCCTGAAGTTTGCAGAGTTCAAAGCAGGGAGGAGGCCTTTAATCTAAAGCTGAAATAGCTGGGTGACATGTCCAAAAAGTGCTTTCCTACGGAGCAAAGACTGCAGTCGCTGGGTTGCAAAAAGGGATTTAAAACTCTCCGAATTATTGTTAACTAAACATCCTTAAATCCTGACATGACAATATGAAATTGGAAGGTCAGCACCTTTAAGCAGACTAGCTTAAAGAGGATAAACCTTGCTACACGAGACTGGGTGGTTGGGTTGGATTGGATGGTAGAAGGAGTTCATTCAGGTCTTGAAGTCTACAAGTGATTTGGTTTTGCTCTATTTTCCAGTGACTTGTATCTACTTATTAATACCAACATTTTGCCATAAAATAAATAACATCACATTCTTCATTAYGTTTTGACTCGGAGAACTTATCCTTTGTTTCAAAAGTTGTTGATAATTTAGACATAAAAAGCTTCATGTTTTCCTTTATCCCCATTTCTCATTTGTAGTATGAATATTCTTCAAGATAGTAATTAAATCTCTGGGTCATTTTCAGCTACATCACAGGAATCACTGAAAACATAGTAACTTTGCATACATGGGTTTTTGCTCACAATCTTCAATTGTCTAATATTCCGCTTTTATTTGAAACCTCTGTATCCAATTACCTGATCTGTGTGGCAGTTAAACAGAAGATCAATGTAATTATTCTTTACATTCTTTTTAAACTCTCATCGATCACAGGACTGTACTGTTGGTCTGGAAGTTTGTAATTTAAGATGCACTTGGCAGTGGTTCAGAGCCAGGAGCTCTAGTCTGTCTCACTTCCCCTTGGCAAAGCTGTTCCGATACTACCAGACAACATTAACACTAGAAGGGAACTGAATTTTAGAAAACACTTTCAGATTCTGAGCAAACCAAGCAACCTGAGACTTAGATAAGCCTTGGTGAATTTAAAAACTCTTGCTGGTATCACTGTGTAAAACTTGTATTAGCCCATCAGGTATCACAGGTTTACAATTTGAGGAGTGGATTTCAGTTAAGAGAATAGATAAAATTAAGAACAGAGATTTGGCAAAAATGTTAACTGAAGCAAAATTCTGCTACTGTCATCGCTGTGGAGTGCTTTGGTATCTTACATTTCGACAGTTACAGGTACAAGCGCTCTATTCTGCAAATTAATGGAATATACTGTTTGCTAAATATGAGTAGTGCCTGGAGCCAGATAGAAGCATACTCTTTGAGGTTGGGGGGGGGGGGTAATCTTTCGAAGAGAGCTCAGACGAGGTCCTGTTTCTCTGTCCCAGAAGAAAGTTTCTCTCTCCCTTTGCTTTAGGCCTGACAGTCCTTTATAGAGCAGTTCTCCCCTTTCCCATCCCTGTCTTAGGGGTTTTGGAGGACTGATTTCTGAAGGGGCTTTCTGTTGGGTCCGGTGGGATTCTGAATGGGTGATAGCACGTAGGAATTTTAGCCCCCGGTCCTGGGTTGTTTGTCTTGGGATCCTGTAAACTCACTTATTTCCACATTTAAGTGTATGTTCTACAAGCGTTCTACAAGCGCTCTTCCACAGAAGTATCTGACTCTGTCCTCACCAGGCGTCTCATTCATGGCCTTGCACGGTTAACCCAAATCCGGATTCAGGGTCTGGTGTTATTCCTAGAACAGTGTTTCACGTTTGAGGAGCTGAACTACTATTTTGCCAGCTCGTGCTGTACAACTCAGAGGTCTTGCAAAGGGCAGGGGAGTCCCGAAGTGCCGTTCCCTCCTGGCCTGGAGCATGCTTCCCATCTCCGCTTCCCTTGTAATCTGCCCGGAGAAGATTTCTGAGATGCTTGAACGGCTGCCACGATCCGCATGGGAGGCAGGGGCCTTGGCATGTGAGCTCTGCCACCTGATGCCTAGTCCGCACTGAGACGCTGCCAGCTGGATCCGCAAGCCTCAGCAAATACAGCCTCCTATCAGCGAGTTATCTGATGGGAGTGCTGCCCTGTGGTCTCTCGCTGGTCGTCTTCCTCGTTTCATCTTCCCTGCTGCTGAAGCAGCCTTGCCACCTCCTCTCCGTCTTCCCTCTGGTTCCAGCTCTCACGCTACAGCCAGTCGGGCCCGTTTGTCCGTACYGGTGTCACCAGGTTCCAGGTTTTTCTTTAAACAGCCCCTGTGTCTGGCTCACCTGTAGCTGTGCGGACACGCGACCTCTACAGCCGTTCAGAAGTGCTTCCTGGGCTTTGCAGGCAGATGCTGCGCTCAGGTGCCTGGTGAAAGCAGATTAACCTGCTCGTTCCTCAGAAAGTATCTCTGAGCATGGGGGGACACGGCGTCTCGCCCGCACTCCCCCTCCCCAGCCGGCAAGAGCTCCTGCCAGCGCCAGCTGCCTGCGTTTGGAGCCGTCCAGCCTTGCCCTCTGGCTTCAGCTGAARGTACAGTACAAAAAAGCCTCCGGTGCGGACGCTCTGGGCTGAAGTATTGCTAAACCAGAGAGCAAGGCCCCCGGATGGGAGTAGAGAGGAGCTGCGTGTTGCTATCAGCTTTCCACTGCAGGGCAGCTTCCTTTGCAGCTGAATTCCCAGGTGATTTTAAGATGCACAAACAGAAACCGGGGGTGAAGTGCTGCTGCAGGGTTCCCTTGGTTTCTTGCCAGTTCACTTGCATCTAAACATTGGCTGAAAAAATAGGGAATGTGTTAACCAAACTGGTGGCTAAAATAAGCTCCTTGACTTCGGAGCGCTCCCCGGGCACCGTCCCGCCTGTGCAGTTGTAGCAGGTTGCTGCACACGCATGTTGCAGTGTGGACAGCGGCCCACCACTGCGCTCTCGAAGGCTGCTGCACCGTTTAACTCAGAACAGATATAAGGCCCCAGAGTAACGTGGCTGCCATCAATCACRTTAATTTTGGTGGGGTTTGCACTGAAATGTGTTACGCAAAGAAACATCCGGGTGCCCCAGGTTCCTGGAAGGGGCTCCGTGGATACAAGTGCTGCTGAATGACCAAGAAGAAGAGGAGTTTGGCCTGTCACTGCTTTGCTTTTGCAAGGGATTGCTGGGATGGCAGGCGCCCGAGGCAATCTGTGCTCCGGTGCGAGGCGAGCTGGGTGCAGCAAAGGGAGATGGGTGGGAGGGGTGCAAGGACCCGTCCGTCTGAGCAGGGCTTTGCGTGCCGCGCAGCGGTGTCTCTGGTCAGCGCTGCTGGTTCCCCTCGTGCGGCAGCAGGGGCCCTGCGCAGCCCTGCAGCGAACCGCCAGCGCCCCGCCAGCCCCGAAGGCTCAGCGGCGGCAGGCACAGAGCTAATTTCATGTTAAAACAAACCCCTGTTTTTTCACCTTTCGCTGTGTGAGAAGTCAGCGCTCCAGCAGGCCCCATCGTTTCGTGACTCACACTGACCTCAAAACCCAGCTATTTAAAATAAAAAGGAAATTATATCTGGAAGTTACATGGCTCAGGCTTCAACCTTGGTGTCAGGGCAGGTTCAGACCAAAGCCGTGTCCTTCGGGCAAGCCTCTCGGTTTGGGGTGTGCCCCTCTCCCCAGCCGTGCTGGCTGCCTGCAGAGCTCCCGAAGAGCAGGAGGCAGAGACAGGAGCACCGTCATGGGGGGGGGGACGCGTGCTCGGCCGCGGCGGCAGGGCTCGGGCTGGGCGAGGTTGGGGCTCCGTGACATGGGGAATCGGGACGGGGTTGTGCCCCTGCTCTGAYGGCGCCGAGCCCGTGCCAGCCACTCTGCAAACACCGTGCTGCTTCAGGGAAGGAATCCGCCGTGCTCGTTTTCTGCCTTTTTAAGGTGATCTCTGTTTAGACTTCTGCAGGCCCCCAGGCTAGCTGGACCTGGGCAGCACGCTAGCGTTGAGTAAATCCCACCCGGCAGGACCTCCCCGCGTCTTCAGGGGTGCATYGTGCCTAGCGCCAGCCTCCCCACCRTGCGGCGGCGGCGGACACGGGACACGGCYGTGTGTCTGCTCCGCACGTCCTTGGCACGGAGCTGGGCCCCTGAGGGGGTTCTCGACGGAGGGATATGTTTGCAAACGAAAGCTGGCAAGTGCTATAAATACCAAACCAAGTCTGGTGTTCTCCCTGGCAATCCAGATCGGGGTTTCTGAGGACAACCCATGCGTGCGATAAGCCAACACTGAGTACGTTGTAGTAATTTTGTAATTATGGTGTCAGTGACAATTCCTTGCTCTGCTGAACAAGGAGCGAAATCTCTGTAATTCCTCTGAAAGCCCCTCCTAGGTTTGAAAGCATTTATTCCTGAGAAGTTTCACAGAGCCAAAGATGCACATGAAAAAAGAAGGTACCTACAGCTCCAGAGAAAGAGTGGATAGGGTCAGAGCTTTTGCTCATTTTTATTTTGATAAGTAAGTTGTCATTTATTAGCTGAGCAGGGAGAATAATCTTGGTAGACTTGGTCAGGAAGTCTTAGACTTAAAACAAGTAGGTAGATACGTGCCACTTTCCAAAATCCATGAAAACTGTAACCACTGAGAGAGACYTTGATGACTAATTTCTGCAAAAGTCAACAAGACTGAGTACAGGAATAATATTATTTAAAAGGGTATTTTGCAACAAACAACATCTAGTCCCTGTTTCTTAGGAAGGGTGTTTCTCTTTTAAATGTTGTTTTGGTACATCTAGCTTCCTCTCCCATCTGAAGCATTAGGCTAGAAAAATAATTTTAAACTATTTAAATTACTAGTCAAGCTGGAGAGATTTCTCTGTAGCCAYGATGAAGACAGAACACACGCACACTAAATTCACATTTTGGTGAGCGCTCTATATGTCATTTAATGAGCTTTTCCTTTCTCATTTTCTTCTTGATTAAAAATGTTGGGGCATATCTCAGGATGGGTTTAATATGCCTCGAATTCTCCATGTTTCATCATTCTCTCCTGCACAGACTAATTTCTGGTCAAAAGTGAGTCCTGCCTCAGTCGTTAATCTACAGAAAAATCATTGTGCGCTGTGCTTTTTTAGAAGACTTGCCTTGTGAGAAACTAATAATTTCTGCTAATTCCCTGTGAGTCACCCAGTAGCAATGGCAAAGCTTGGAGAGAAAAAGGGGGAAGGAAGGGGAGCCTGATGGATGGGCAGTGACCTGAGATCTGACCCAGAGTACACTATTGCAAGTGCAAGTGTTTCCAGACAACGAAGACTCAGATAYTATCTCTGGGTACCCCATCACTGGGGGAACACGGTTACCAAGCAAGGTTTTTAAAAGTCAGTTAATAAAGTTACATACAGCTGGCACTCACACATGCCATGGTTTGCTGATGAGATATTCCTGACAGCAACAGAGGATAAAATAATTATGAAATTAGGAGTCTGTCCAGAGACAAAACATTTATTAAATTTGCTTGCCTTCTAAAAGCTGTGCGTCCCAGGGAAATCAGACCTTATGCCTCATCCAGCCAGACAATTCACAGCTTCCAGGTACCCCTGGATAACCTCCCTTCACCCTGCGCTGGAAACCGCAGTGGCTCCCATACCAACAAGAACAAAACTGATCATCTAGTAAATCTGTTGCTGAACTCAGCTAACCAACTTCCTGTAATATCAGCAAATATTTCTGCTTTTGTAAATCTGTTCTTCCCTCTGTAATGGGGTGCCAGCAGGACCAGGAATGCTTTGGATCTAGAAATGCGCTGTTTGGCAGGAGGAACAAAGAAATTGTTCACCCAGAAGGGCAAAAGAGGACTAATGCTTTTGTCCACTCAGGAGAAATCACACAGAACTTCTGCCAACTTTTGCATGCAATCAGGAAGATGCCTTGGATGTTACTTTTAATGACAGACATTAACGTTGGCTACTAATGAGAAGTGTCTTCAGTGACTAAACTAAAAGCAGATCCTGAAACACTTCTGTGGTTGAACAGTCGCTTTACAGATATTGCCCACTGTCCAATAATGTCAGGCTCTCCATGAACTTGACAGGGCAGCTGCTGTTTTTCCTAACCTTTTGGAAATAGGCCAGCCATGACATGTCGCTGATATTAGTTAGCTGCAGGGCATATTTCATTCTGCTGCTCTAGGCAATTTGATAAAGGCTCGATCCTCCCTCTCCAGAGCTATCCACCCAAACTGTAGCTGAACACCTAGCTGCATTTGCCAGGGTTCAAGCCTATTTGCTTAGTTAAGATTTGCTTAAATTGGTTGTTCCATACAAAGGAACAATCAGATTGAGTTCATCATGTTTTCTGAGCTGATAGTAGTAATGCTAGATGTATAAGAGTGCTTGGCATGAAGAAACATTGCCACAGCTCTTTATGAAAAAAATCATTTTTAAGAATCATTATCCTTTTCTTGACACAAGGTATTTATGYAGCAAAATATAAAATTTGGTGTCCACCACTCAGAGAAACAAGGGGGAAGTCTTCAACCTGATACATTTTTTTTTAATAGAACATAAGAAAACATGAATTTCCATTTGCACTGTCCTTAATTCCAGACCTACAGAAGAAGCTGGCATTGGGTTTTTCCATTTGAGACCACAGGAGCTATACAGGCATTTCCATGCTTTCTTATTACTTCACTTCAAAACCAAATTTTCTACTCAGACAAGATGTAGCCAGCATCTGGAGGCACAGTTCGGCCTCCTCATCAAATGGACATGCACTCAACATGGACTATCCACCTCATGTGGGGTGAGATGGGGATGCAGGGATCCCTTTTCACTTGTGCAGAGGAAAGTGGAGGGCACATTGCCAGTAATAAACATGGGGGTCTTGCCTTCCCCACTGCTACGCTCTTCTGTAGGACGGTGGGCTGCTGTTGAGCCTTCCCAGGGCAAAGCCAGCGGTAAAAGACCACGGTGGTGGGCACAGAGCAGAAAAGCAGAGGAAGGAGCAGGGCCTGGGCTGCCTCAAAAGGAAGTGCCACCCATCTCATTGCTTAGTGGAAAGACACAATCATTACAGATTAGCGCATGTGTTTTAGGCATATCAATTCCCTGCTCTGTCAGATGTGGAGAGGAGCTACACAGGTCCCCTGCACCACTTCAGAGCGGCAGCTGGCATGTCCCTCCTGTATCCTGTTGCTGCCTGCGACCACACTAATGCTGCAAAGGAAAGTGGAGGAGAAAAATCCCACAATATATTCAACCAGTTGTGCACCTGGGGACCTAACCCCTGAAAACGACCCACTGAAGCCCTGAAGCATGAGGTTTGATACTCATAATTGTCCTAGCACAAAGCCGTGAGTGTTGTTAGTGTGCTGAGGTCAAGGCAGGCAACCCTGCCCTCCCTGAGGCCCTTGAAGATGAAGATGAGGGTTTCCATGGCTGGAGGGACACTGAGCCCCGGCTGGCTCCACCACCAGCCACGTGAGTCCATACCCAACATCAGCCTCTCTGGTTTCCCCATCCCTGTGTGTATGGAGAGGGTGCACGAAGCCTCCCTCCGTCACCAACCCCTAATGCCAGCGGGGAGCTGTGGGACGTTACCTTCCAGTTGAAGGGTACGTGCACCCTCAGTGCTGTGGCTGTGTGTACACATGCTGCAGTATGTCATGGCACCGCTGCCATCGCCGACGGTGCTCCTGGAGGAAAGGTGTGCGTCCCCATCACAGCCGCCTGTGCGTGTCCCGACACCCGAGTGCCCGTCCGCGTCAGCGTGATGAGAAACCCCTGTGATTTTCTGATTTTATTTTATCAAAGCCAGTGATAAAATGCTGTTAGTGTGATGAGATAAAACCAAAACTGATGTGGCAAGAGCATCTCTGGTCCCTGCTTTCGGGAGGGAAGCAGCTGCGCACTCTGTTCCCCCCTGGGGACAGGAGTGACGTTCCCCGAGGGTGTGGGGGATGGACGGAGATCCCCAGGGAGGACATGGCACCTGTGTGCTGGGGACAGGGACACGTACACACTGGGGGGGGGGGGGCATCAATTGGCACTGAAGACTCAGGGCACACACATGGGATGGGGGACAGCCCAGGGGACACCCACACCCATGCTGGGACAGGCACAGCCCTGGCACCGGCAGGGGATATGGGACGGGGATGGGAACAGCCCCAGTGAGGAGAGGGGACCTGTGCCGGGATGGGGACGGCCCCAGCGAGGAGAGGGGATATGGGATGGGGATGGGGATGGGGACAGCCCCAGCAAGGAGAAGGGACACGTGCCAGGATGGGGATGGTCCTGACAAGGATGGGAGGCCTGTGCCGTGATGGGGATGGCCCTGGCAAGGACAGGGGATATGGGATGGGGATGGGGATGGGGACAGCCCCAGCAAGGAGAAGGGACACGTGCCAGGATGGGGATGGTCCTGACAAGGATGGGAGGCCTGTGCCGTGATGGGGATGGCCCTGGCAAGGACAGGGGATATGGGATGGGGATGGGGATGGGGACAGCCCCAGCAAGGAGAAGGGACACGTGCCAGGATGGGGATGGTCCTGACAAGGATGGGAGGCCTGTGCCGTGATGGGGATGGCCCTGGCAAGGACAGGGGATATGGGATGGGGATGGCCCCAGTGAGGATGGGGGTCCCATGCCAGGACGGGGACGGCCCTGGCAAGGATGGGAGGCCGTGCCAGGACTGGGATGGCCCTGGCGAGGAGATGAGACCCGTGCCGGGATGGGGACAGCCCCGGCGAGCAGAGGGGACCGGTGCCGGGACGGGGACGGCCCGTTAGGCCAGGGGGGACCTGTCCCGCCGGGGCCGAGGGCGGCTCCCCTCAGCACGCTGGCAGCCCTCGCCCCTCCGGGGAGGCGTGTGCCGGCGGGGCCGCCCGTCCCCGTCCCCGTCCCCGTCCCCGTCCCGTCCCGTCCCCGTCCCGTCCCCGCGCTG
>NW_020450860.1:917993-950408 GCF_003343035.1 Apteryx rowi
TGTTTATTTTTAATTTATTTTTAATTTTTTCCCGCGGGCTGCCTCAGCGTGCCGAGGGAAGTTGTTGGCTCCCCCCCCCCACCCCCGAGGGTAGCGTGGAGCGGTGTTTTCCCCAATTAGCGGTCATTTCTCGAGAGGATTTAGAGCAAAAACACGACTAGGAGAGCCGGGGCTGCTCCTTCAGAAATTGCCGTGGAATAACTTCCCATCAGGAATTAAACCAACGTGATATAACTTCCTATTCCCCTCGCTGCTCCGAGCGTGCAAGGAAGAATCTGCTTTGTATCGTAAAACTCGGGAATGCTGCGTAAATAGCTTAGGATGTATTTTTGGAGGAAGAACATTCTGGGGATATATATATATTTTTCCTCATAAATGCACTCTCCTGAGGATGTTGCATGTTCATTTTTATTATTATTATTTTTTAAGCCAGCGCCTGGGGTTCGTGAGCGGCTGCAGTAGTTTGAAATACGTGTTGGTGCCTTCTGCTTTAGAGATGTGCTGACCGTACGGTTGCGACTGTAAATACGTGCAGTCCTCTTTCCAAAAATAAAAAAATAAAAAATCTGTGTGCAAAATCTGTAGGAAAGGCCCGTTCCTTGCCAAACGCAGCGAGCAAGGTTTATTAGATACCTTTGATATAATTGCTGGGCTAAACCATAGGAAAGTTCCATACCTTTGCGAAGGGACCTGCCTTATTATGTGAAATTGTAGCTTGCCCTGGATTGCAGGGACCCAGCTCAGGGAGTGGGTGCGCGGGCAGGTCCCGCGGCATCTGTTTCGGATGGAAGGGTATTTCTAGCTTCCATGTGAAATGCTCATTGCAGGTTACGCAGCAAAAAAACCCCACCTAAACAGTTGGCTGGTTGCAGGCCAGGTAAGTGCTTCCTGGGGCCCTGAAATGAGACTGTGTTCTGCAAGGGCAGTGGTAGCCAAAATGGGTCCTTAAAATGCCTGCCCTGGTGGGTTGTCGTTAATAAGCTTCAGTTTTCCCTCTGCAGTTCTTAACTTCTCTTAATACATGCAAGTGTTCAGCTACATAACCAAAAAATGAAATAATGAAAAAATTCATTGCAATTTTCTAGTTGCAACTAGGTTAAGGTTCAGGGAAACCTATTCTTGATGCTGTCATGACAATATATGCTGAACCTCACCAGTATTTGCTATAATTATATACATATGTTGATCCCTTGTCCTAATTAATATGCACTTGCTAATATTGCAAGCTGTTTCATACAGGGAATTTGCCCATGCGGAACAGGTTGCTGAAGTAGAGCTTTGATTTCTGATTCTGAAAGATTTTGAACTTCCATGCTTTCCAGATCGTGGTCAGAGAAGACTTGTTTCATAGGAACATAACTCGTCATGCTGATATAGCTGTCTTGTCTTGTGTTGAAAACTGGCACCTGTGTTTTGTTGTGATTTGGTGTTGTGGAGATTTGGAAGATGTCCATGTTAAAAGGTCTGATTGCTTAGCTGCAAAGGCAGGTTTTGCATTACACTTACTGAAATCAAAGGTGTTAAAAAGCTCCTTGATTTTTCATGAAATAAAGAGATTCATCGAGGTGCGGTAGTTCAATTTCTTGCTCTCCAGTGGGGGAGAACATTGTTAGGACCTCAAATAATTTCCTGCCCATACAACAGCCCATGTAGTATTTGAAACAACTCTTGTGAAACATAAGATTTTGTTAGTATAAACACTGTGTTCAGTGTGACTGATGCTTTTATATAGAGGGAAGGTAAGGTGATCCAGATGGGTGTAATGGATTTGATAGTTTATTGAACAGGGTGAAGGACTTGCAGAGCTTTTCTCCCTGCATACTTGCTATAAGACTTTGTAGAAATCTCACCTTATTTCCTTTGCAGATTGGCGATGATGAACAAGGTTACGACCTGGACTTGTTCTGCATACCTAAACATTATGCAGATGATTTGGAAAAAGTCTATATTCCTCATGGGCTCATCATGGACAGGTTTGTTTGACTTCAGACAGTACACTGCTCCAGCTGATTCCATGACACTGGAAAAAATGATCTTCCAGTGACAATTTTGCTGCCTGGTGACTGTCAGATTAATTTTAATTAGAGACTCAGACGTGCAAGTGTTAATTAACTCTTTATTGTATGGCTTCTAAGAGTTTGTACATTTGCTGTCACACTATTGTTTGGAAATTTTTCATAATTCTCGAGAGCATTTGTGGTACGTAGCAATATATGACTTTCTTTACAGTGTTTCTTTGATGTTTTTCCATCTTTAAATCTAATTAGAGCACATTATTTATTGAGTTAGTTTAGTCTGAAAATAATTATAATGTCTTGAATTTCCTTAGGACAGCAATGAAAGTAAATTATTAAGCACATCATCTTATACTTTTTCATGTTAGTATAGCAGACAAGTAATATCCAACATTCTCCTACTTTCTAGGAAACACATTAGTCTTTGCAAATACCAGTCTGTCACTACTTTGGTCACTGAAATCTGTTATGTGCTCTTAAAGTTTCATCTCATGCCATCAGAAATGAGTACAAAAGCCTATAAGGCATTTTTTGTTTTACTTTCTGTTTGATAGTTACCTAATTCCTCTTAACAGGATAAAAACAAATTCTGTAGAGGAGTTATTGGAGACACAGGACAATTAAAAAGTGGTTCTGAGTAGATCTTCCAGGAGATCTTGTAAATGGGAATGCATCTAGAGTTTGCATGGTGCTGGTTGATTAGAATAAAAAACTGTTTATAGGAATGTTTTTTATAAGTATTGTAAAACCTTTGTCTATGTATAGAAAAAAATGGACAGAGTACAGTTAAGTAATATGATGTAAAGTTTATAATTGTTTGCTGTGAGAAACCTGTTGTTGGCTGATACACAGTAAATACATACCATGCTTTCTAAAATAAATTGCAAGATAAATTTAGAAACAATGGTTGCAGAAAAACAGCACTGTGTTTTCTTGCTTTGCTTTGCTTTGCAGGTGTCATATTTTGGAGTTAGGACGAGTTTCTTGCATTCTAGCTTGTCAAAAACATAGAGGTCTAGTTTAAAATTTGAGAATTGTCTTGCTTCTTCTCAGTTAGTTAAGGGCTACTATCTTTTTTGTTGTATTAGTTTACATTGCACTGTGCCTGGAAACTGAACCTATCTTTTGGAGGGAGAAAAACACCTTTAGTGTCCCATATCTAACAGTAAAACAGCTTCAGGGCGTTCAGATTTGCTTTGGCTGAATGTGACGTATGAAAACAAGGGAGTTTGGCAGTGTTACTGTTAGATTAACCTTGAAAAGCAAAAGTTTGTTGACCAATAACGAGTAAAATGAGCTGAAGTGGTAGGCAAATATTTCAGAGGAAGATGTGTTTCTGAGCTTGGTGCCTATGTTTACTGCTATTGTTCACAATACAAAATACGGCTGCTCTAGTAAGCAAATTAATATGTTATGACAGCTGACTTTTTCTTGTTTTTGTTTAGGACGGAAAGACTGGCACGAGAAATTATGAAGGGCATGGGAGGACACCACATTGTAGCTCTCTGCGTACTCAAGGGTGGCTATAAGTTTTTTGCTGATTTATTAGACTACATCAAAGCATTGAACAGAAACAGTGACAAATCAATCCCCATGACCGTAGACTTCATCAGGTTGAAGAGTTACTGTGTAAGTATATCTGCAATGCTGTGCAATTTTTATATAAAATTTACTAACTTAAAGTTATTGAAAGAGATGGCCTAATATTGTTACTGCCTAAATGTGCTAATAATATACGAATAATTAAGGGAATTAAGAGGATGGGGGAGGGATAATGAAAAAGTAGTCACAAGTTAATTTGTTGTTTCTCTGTCTGTTTTCTTTCAAAGCTTGTTCTCCTCCTCAGCCCAGTAAAACCCTTTTCTAGAGCAAAGAAATCCTTTCCATGTCCTTTACTTATTTAGCAATTTCCTTGCTGGCCACTACCCAAAGTCTAAAACTGTTGTTCTAGAATAATACAGAGGGTTCTCCTGCAAATTTTTCCTAGGAGATTTTATATGGCTTAGACATCATTTATTGGATTGGAAGACTTGAAAACTGCAAAAACAGTTATACCTGAGTTCCTGACCTTATCTTTTGTTTGGCTCAACCAAATAATGAATAATATGACAGATGTTTTTGGCCTTGAAGAAATACTAAACCAATAAAACTAGATTTATGATCAGTGGCCACTGAATACAGTGCTGACTTCTAGACACTAGATGTAGGTTGATGTAGATGTAGGCTTTACATTTTTGGAAAATAATTCATTTTCATTCTAAACAGAAGGATTTAACTTTACAGGGAAATGGGGCATTCAGTAACATGAGGTAATGTGTAACTTTTATAAAAGGAAGCATGAAGCTATGCTGGGCAAGCCAGAAGAATAAGTAGATGTATGTAAGTACTATATGCTTCCTGACTTAGCAAAAGCCTAGTCGTGTGTTTTCAGAGTAGTATCTGCAGGTATTTTGGATTTATTCCATAAAACTATTTGTAGTGTGGGAATACATTTTTTTGGTTTCACTTTATATTTCTCTTATTTCTTTATATTCACTTTAATTGTTTCACAAGGTTATGCTGTTAGCTCTGTGTCTCAGCAACTTTGTATTCCAATTAGCAATTTAAACTATTTGTCTCAGTTGTGGAGGAGTACCTAGTCCAGTGGAAAAAAAATGGAGATTACTAAATTGGAAGTTCAGCTTCATCATTCATTTCATTAAACCACAGAAACAGAGATAAAGTTATTTGCAAGAGTTAGTTTTGACTGTAGAGGGACTTTATAAATTCAGGTATTGCTGCAGAGTGATGTGTTAAAATTTCACTTTAAAGCATGGCTCAAAACTGGGTAGGATTTGCTCTAGTCTGTTTGTACAGAGAGCGGTCCTGATCCCCCAAGGTACATCCCAGCTGGCCATTCAGGGGTTACCAGGAAAACATGTTTGCATTTCCTGAACATGGGGCAGCAGCCGGTTTAGCTACACTTCTAAAGGGAAGGCAAGGTTGGGCAGAAAGGGACGTGCCACCCTTTTGTTGCATCTCGTAAGGCACTCTGTGCACGTGTACCCTGCTTGAAAATAATGGGCAAGAGCTGCTTGGCATGCTTTCCTCCGCTCCACCCCGAAGGATTCTGGCTCCTTCTGCTAGTCCATTTAACCACTAAGCCACCACATGCACGTATATTCTGCCTGTAAAAACCACAAATAGAAACCTGAATGTCTCTCTCACAGAATAATATGTTAAAGAATAGGAAATGGTGACTCCCACCTCTTTTGGTTAGGAAACTTCTTATCTTCTGCTTTCTTGCAGGAACATTTTCAATTAACTTATTTGACTTATTTAAATAATGACATAAAAACTACACTTTCTCTCCACCATTGCTCTTTCCACTTCCCAATGAACTTGGAAAAAACACTTGGAAAATCTTGGAAAAATTACTTTGTTAAAAAGCAAGGCTGCCTTACGTAGTATGTTTTCTGTATTCATCTTTTTGTGGGCATTCTTGCATTTATTTCTTTGCTGCTGCTTTTCGTGTTTATTACACCCCAGAACTATGGTACCCTGGTATTATCAGCGGGGTAAGCAGCAAAATAAGTTTTATGGAAATTAAAGGCCTATTTTCCTGACACTTTTGTAGTAATAAGGAGTAAGTGGAGAGAAATGCGGAGGAATTCAGACAGTAAGCTGTGTAAGCAGAATGTTTTTCTTGAGGTGTTGGCTTCAGGGTTTTTTGGTTTTGTCAGGCAATTACATGAAAGAATGTTTTCTTGTTCTAGATGAGTGAGGAGCTCCTGTTACCTGATGCCTCCACTAGTACAATATTTACGAGCATTTCATTTCTGTTGACTCTTTGGTGGTTATTAATATCCAAACTTCTGTTCGTTAGATTATGTAACATGATGGACTGGATAAGATTGTTCTAGCATGAACATGTGTGTAACTGATTGACTAGCTTTTCCATTAGTAATGGTGTTGGCACTCTTAAGTCCTTCTCTGTAGTTTTTAGCTGAGATTCTCAGTGTTCTTTTAAATGAAGGAATCCACATTTTAATGATGGGAAAACTCACAAAACATAATGAGTGTTGAAAGTAGAGCTAGCTCTCTTGTCATTGTCTTTGAATACAAGTAGTAGATCATGTTGCCTGCCTTTAGAGACTGGGTAAAAAGAGGTTAAAAATACCATGGTCACATAAACAAAGCAGCTGAACTTTTGCAATGATTCTGAAATCGATGTTCTATTCTTATTTCAAATTATAATTTAATATTTACAAGTGTGTGGGCTTTGTGTGTTGGAATGCAACGTTCATACTGTGAGTCCCCCCCAAAATGATCCTCCAAGATAACTAAGATGATCAAGCTGTAAGTAAACTTCGCTTATACCTCTCACTTCTGGAGTCCATACACATGAATTTTAATGATCTTCTGTTAAGAACTAGAAAGATAGCAATTGTGAACAAAGCCAGAGCTCTGTATTCTTGACAGACAATTTATTTTGTACGTGCTGGAAGAATTGTATATCGCCAGTCTGCTGCATTTAAATTTGGAAATGAGCAAAAGTTGCTTGTGTGGTCAGGAAGGGCAGCCAAGAGACGACGGGTGTGTTGCACTGTCGTTCAGGGAAACAGGGCTTTTTGGTGGAGTTCTGCTGCTCGGAGGTAAAATCTGGCTGGGCTGGTCAATACAGTATTCTGAAAGATCTGGTGATAGCCATGTCTTACAGCAAGTACTGTAAGGAATTTAAAATGTCTTTTTAAAAGGTGATTTCTGAGCCACTTGCCAGGGGTTACCATCTTGTAAAGCATTATTGTTTTTCAGCAATGACAACAGGGAGGCCATGAAAAAGAGATCTAAACAACAAATCTCTTACATATTAAAACGTGAAGCATTAAGGTCTTACCAGTACCGAAATCAGAAATAATTATTTTTAAGATAATTAAAACATTGCTTAATTATTAAACAAAGTTCTTTCCAGTGGAATCTGGTTACGGCCAGTGTTGGAAATTCTTTAACTGTTTTTTATCCTCTAATTTTTCAGGAATGTAGTACCTATGTAGGAATGCAGGCCAGTGAAGATCTATGCTTTGCATTAAAAAGTTTAGTAATTTGTATGGTTGGTGGTGGGAAGGAGAAGGAAAGCTTTTGTAGGTTAGATTGTTCTTCTCTGCTGATCATCGTACTTTAATATGCATAAGCCAAAGGTTTACAGTAATCTACAATTTTGTGGTGTTCATGTTTGAGCATAGTGTTTTGCTCTGTAGCCAAACATCGTTAGCAAGCTGATCTTATGCATGTACTGAGTGCAGGCCTGCCATCTATGCACGTAAGTTTAAAGCAACAAATATCTGTAACATCTTTCTCCATCATTCTTTTGTAAAGAATGAGGCTTTTTACATCCTTTCATGGAGGAGAATGAAATCCATGTTAGTGTAGAAATAGATAAAAGAGAATCCTGTAATATAAACGAGGATAAGTTTAAAGAAGAAGCTGTCATTTAAGATAATTTTAAGATAGGGTGAACACAGGAAATGCACCTTAGCATTATGAATGCAGTGCTTAACTGAATCACATTTTTGTGGTTAATCTAACCAATATCTCACGTATTCAGTAGCAGCCTGCATGTCTGCTGGGTCAAGCAGCGACAAGTCATTTTGGACATCCTTTTTTTGGATTGTTTCAGCAAAGTGGTGTTGTCACCGTTCAGTTTAGTTGCTGTTTGTGCAGTTAACAGTGAATGTTCTAACGGAACATAGCATTTCAGTGAAGCTTTGCAGTGGTATAACTAAAACTACTGTTTTCTTTAAAATACACAGGGTAAAACTGAAAAGATATAATAATAAATTTGTTGTTGTGTCATAGAAATCTTAAATGGTAAATATCCGTTAGTCTTCTCATTTGCTTTTATATACCTAGAGCTGTCACTGCTTCTTTATGGAGAACATCCCAGAATGTTGACATCACTCTCCAAAGGATTTCAATATATTTTCTCTTTAATATCATCCCAGTACACCTTGTTGTGTACTCAGTGTGTGTCTCTAAATCATTTGTTTTCCCTTTTTTGTGATAACGTTTTTAGTTCTTGCCTACAGTTCATATAGCGTGCATGTGTCTTCTTTCGGCTGTAAAAACAGGAAGTTGCATGTGCCTGTCTCTCCAGTCCCTCGTGGTCCCCCCTCTCTCGTAGCTGCCATTTCTGGGTTTGGGAAGGAACTGCTGCTTAGCTATGTGTCTGCAGAATTAGGCAAGGCGGCACTTGGGCTTTAAGGTGCAGCAGCAAGGTAAATAATGCGGGGTTTCTAAAAGGAAGATGTGTGGTAGGAGAATAAGTTTTTATATGTGATATTAACCTTTGCCTAAAAGGATTCAACTGTAGGATTGTGACATCTCATCTCTAAGTAGTATAATAATGAATATAATGCATCTAATATGAACTATGAGACCCCTTCGAGGTTTAAAATCACTTGAATGCTTTTAAATCAACTGTACAGATTTAGCTATGAGGCACTCCCAGCAGTTTTTTAAATTTTCTTATATAACAGCTCATTGACGTTTGTATCAAAGTTTCGTTTTCCTGGAGCAAAACGCCATGTTGTAGGGATAGGATTGTGTACCTGGGTTGCAGTTTAGTTACTGTAATAACTAGTGTGATCATTATTAATATTTGTTGTAAAGTAGGCAAACCTTAACTTTTCTGGCCATTTTTTAACTTTTATTTCTGATTATTAATGGATGCCTTGTCTGCTGGCTATTTTTGTTACTGTTGTGATTGCCTATTTTTATTCAAAGAGTAAGGCTTTATAAAGCATTAAAGTTTAAAATGTAAGTTGCCTGCTGTATAGTAGCATGCAGCTTGGAAACTGAAGTGTTTCTTTTCTTACTTCCTTGTCTCTAGTGAATGTGTAGCAGGTCATAATATCTTTTTATATATATATATATATATATATGTATCTGCAGTGGTCACAGATGAGAGATGGTGTCTGTGTTTATGCAGATCTCTTGCCAGTCTTTCATGCAAAATAACATCTTTGAACTTGATTACTTGTAAGTTCTTAGTTAGCGGAGAGATACTCATTGGTGCTGTGTTTCTGAAGGCATGAAGTTCTTTCTCCCTGATGTTCACTGATTACGTACTTTGCAGTTTTGATCGTCAATGAAAGAAAAGTTATTTTAATTCTGGTAATGCTAATGCTCCCCCTCTTCTTTCTTATTAGAATGATCAGTCAACTGGAGATATAAAAGTCATTGGTGGGGATGACCTCTCAACCTTGACTGGAAAGGTATGGCTCTTCATATGTTTTAAAAAAAAAACCCTAATAATAATAACCAAAACCCCCCTAAAGAACACAAATACCTGTATGCTTTTAAGGCTGCTCTTTTACTATGTGGAGATTATATAGGGTTTAAAAAATGAAAACTGAAGAATTTTCTTTTAAATATTTGCCTGATAGCAAAAGTCTAACTTGGAAGTGCCCACTTTATACCAGGAGACTGGATAAGCACCATCAGAGCCATCAGTTTAGTTTGAACTTACAAAATAACTATTCACTGCCTTTAATATCAGCAAGTTTTAGGAGACTGTTTTTTCTGCAGTGTCTCAAAAGAGTAAACTTGTGTGGGTTGTTGTCTACAAATTTTACCTGTGAAAGAGTGGCTTTATTTATTTGTATTGGTGCTCCACTAAAGTAGTGAAGGGAATTCATTCTGCCTAGACAGGTAACTTGCAGACCTTAGTTAGGAACTGAGGTTCCTGTTACAAGGCAGCGAAGAGAATATAAATTGGGAATCTGCTTTTCTCCATTGAATGCACAGCAAGCGTTGAGCTAGACATCTACGATTAGAACATGAGTGCCTCCTGTTCTGTCAGAACACATTACTTTCCCCCTAATTACACATAAGCAATCTTTAAAGCATATATATCACATTTCAATATATAAGATGTAGTTTTGGCAGAACTGTACATGTCTTTGTAGTGTGACACTCTGCAATAACAGGCTCTGCATTCTAAGCATATGAATTGTGTAGACTCTGTTGTGATCTGTTTTTGCATGGATCTATAATTTTCCAAGTCTGAATAGTTTAAAGAACAATTTGTAGTCAGCCTGAGATACTGAGGAGAATGTCATTGCCAACTAATTGTTATTAGAGCATCAGAAATGTTAACTAAATAGAATATGCTGTTACATGTGTGAACATATGTAAATGATGGTGCAAATGTTTAACTACATTGGAAATTTAATTAAGTAATAAGTTACAGAAAATAACATGTCTAAGAAATGGCATATTCTCTAAACACTAATGGATTTTTCTTATCTTTTTTTCTTCCCACCAGAATGTTTTGATTGTAGAAGTAAGTATTATGTTTCACTTTGTGGTTTTAATGTGTGACTGGTGAAAGAGTTCAAATAGACGTTGTTCTTAAACCAGAAAATCTCCACTTTCTGGAAGCCTTGAAATCTGATTCCAGGTCTGAGTGTTGGAAGTGGTCTCTGAATTTGAAATGATCTGTGCCCTTACTTTTAGGGGCATGTAAAACCCAAAATTGAATTCTCAAATTGCATCCAACTGTACCAAATGTAACAAGGGAAAACATCCATTTAAAATGGTTTGCTGTTTGCATTTGCTTTCAGTTTTCTGTGATTATGTCAATTCTAATATGTTGGTTTTTGTTTTTTTGTTTTTTTTTAAGTAGTTTGAACAAAGTGAAATTAAGCATATTAAGTTCTGGATTTGTAACAGCAGGCTGGGAAATTTAACTGCAGGGGTAGAAAGAGCTTCCTAATAGAAACATCTTTAAATATGTGAAAAACAGAGCTAAGCCCAATGTCCCTACATATAATTTGTTTACATAGAGAATGCTAATTCATAATTAGCATTATGCTATTGCTAAGTTCCTGTTCCTCTAGCTTGTTATGGTTCTTTGGATGTTATCAAGTACAGTGCACCTCAGTTTGATTTTCTATTAGATATTGTTGCTTAATTTGTGCTTTAATACCCCTTTCTTGATGGACAGTGTTGCTTATGTTCAGTAAGTATTACTTTTTCAAAGGGTGTTCTTGAGTAAGATCGCTGATCTCAGGATAGAGAAGCGGAGGCAGGAGACAGGAAAAATGGGCTTGCAATTTAATAATGTCCTAAGGCTTCAAATAATGGAAATAATTTTCGTCTTAATCTGAGAAAACTGTGGCAGCTGATTCCACAAGCAAAAGGGAGTAATGCCTCTTTGTCATCAAGTGTGTTTTTATGCATGTCTGTTCTAATTTGAGAAGGTTATCTTATTCCCCAGGAAACACATTCGGTTCTAAAACTCCTACCAAAGTAGTATGTGTACAGCAGTCATCTGTGTGAGCAGTGGCGTCCTTTGAGGTGTATTTTGCTTYAGATAGACAGATGCATTTAATTATGTATCTGCTCCATTTCAGATGAATGTATGTCTTTAAAGTCCCAGACAGCTAAATAGGTTGGTTTCTCATCTGTTCAGTGAATCATCTATTCAGTGACATGTCTTATACATTGTCTAATAAGAACCCTTTTACAAATCACCATTTTAACTGTCAAAYAATAAAAATGCATGTTTACTGTAGCTTTAATATCCTGTGCACCAGAGTGCTGGAATTTTCCATACGGCATCCCTTTGATGTGCAAAAAATCTCTGACGAATGGAGATCCACCACAATAAACAGAGAATCAAACAATGCCAAGATCAATAATAGGTTTTATTTTGGTTTTATGTAAACCAAATTTATGTAAACCAAATTTAATGCAACTATTGCTTGAGTTTATAGCCATGACTGGAAGCATTAAGTATTAAAGATGATATAGCTGACAGGTGTTTTGTTGAATTATTTTATTTTATTTTAATTGAGAGTCATGGGAAGATAACCTGAAGCAAGGGCATTACTGTTTCGGTGTTATCCACTTCATCACTTCACATATTGAAGGCCTTGATTTCAGGCCTTGATTTGAGTTCAAATGAGGAGACTCAGTAATTCTGATGCTTTAGTCTTAACCCATATATTATTTTTTCCTTGTTCTATGTGCAGTGGGTGAGATTAAAATGGTGTGTCAAGCTTCATTTTACTATGTTTGAACATAGACTTTAGAATTGCACCAAGCTATTGCCAGTGTAGTTTCTTTGGCTACTTCTTGGATCCGTAATGTAAATTCCATTGCTTTTTCTTTAATTGTATTAATGGATTATTCTAAATATTTTCCCTTTTCTTACTTTCCTTTTCTTTCTGTCATATACATCTGTCTGTGTAACTGGACTCAACTGCAAGACTAACGTTCTTCATATAATATTACAATTAAACTTTTTTTGTCTGATAGCTGCCACGAGCACAAGCCATAAAATCTCCACAAGGAGCTGAGAAGGCCATAGTTCAGTAACTGTTTTCAAAACAGTTGTTACCCACAGCAGTTAAACTGTTGTTAAAATGTTTGATCACTTTGCTGGGCATAGACACATCAGCATAGTATGGTCTTTTATATCTCACTTATATTTGATTATGAACAGTATTTTAGCGTATTCCCATGCTATTATGGTTGAAAGATTTATTTGGTAAGAACCTGAGAATGCTACTCTGACAGGTTTAATATCCTTTCTTACGTGAGATTTTTATTTTCAGGATATAATTGATACTGGTAAAACAATGAAAACGTTGCTGTCTCTACTTAAGCAGTACAATCCAAAGATGGTGAAAGTAGCCAGGTAACCTTTTAATTATGAGTATTTCACCTTAAGAATGACACACAGTGTGAAAAAGTAGCATAGAATACATTTCCATGCAACAGAAGTGGGAGGGAACATTTCTGTAGGAGTCATATATGACGTGATCTGTTGAGTTTAGTATTTTGTTTAAACTCCAAAAGCACTTTTGCTTGTTATGAAAATATGTGTTCATTTAGGCTGGCAGAAACAATATTCTCTTCTTTCCAATTCTATTGCTGGAAGGATTTGCATGTTCAGAAAGGGATAGTTTGTGCATGTCTGGTACATCTGTTGGAATATCATATTATGGTAAGGTTTGTGGGGTTTCTCTCTCTCTCTTTCTTTCTTTTTTTTTTTTTTTTTTTTTTTTTTCTGAGCATGGTAATATGAAGTTCCTTCTCAGCTATAAATTTAAATTTACCACTGAAGTCCAACTTAGGTTTAGAAGTATAGAGAAGAATTTAAATATTTTGGGCTTAAAAAAAAACCAAACAACTTCAAGTTGGTTGAGGCTTTTTCACATTTCCCCAAATTAGTTCATAAATATAGACTTTCTTCCTAGCAACTGGGATAAGAAAAATATCAGTGGTTGTCTTTTATGTATTTGTAGTACCTATCTGAATGTTTTTATTTTTATTTGTCACTTCTGTATACTGCGGTTGTGTACCTGTGCAATGGAGATCTTTCTTGGTCTGCCTTGCAGGATTTAATCGTAGAATTAAGCTAATCTGTACTCTAACATTACTGTTTGCATAGTGCGCATAGTGTAGCTGGGCTTTAGAGGTCACACTATGAGAGTCACCAGCCATATGGTCCTCCAGGCTTTTCTGCTTAGTTGCATCTTTTAATCAAATAGTTTCAAAACATTTTTTAATTAAATAACTTACAACTAATAAGAAACGTAGAGGATAATTTTATATTATCAACCAATATCAACATGCCTCCTACTTCTTTTTAAATTGCGTCTTTCACGCTGCTGTGCTGTGGTTGTGTATTTTACAATAAAAGCATGATTGCTGGGGATTAGAGATAAACCAGAGTGGGGCAAAATATCTAATCAGTTGTGTTGCCATAACAATACCAAAACGGTCGTTAGAGGTACTAGAACAGCTCTTCTTGCTGATAATCTGGTGGTGACCTGTTGAAGGTGAAATTGTTTAGTATTTCTCCCTGGCCTGATAAATGTGCCAAATTTTAAATGTTTGTCATTGAAAAGTGCCCTATCATTGCAGTGTACCTCCTGAGTAGAATATAATATGAGCAAAGTCCGGTTTCCTATTTTTTAAACCTGTTGCAGTAACTTGGGTCTGTCAAAGACCTGAGCAAAGTAAACGTGATCATTGTAGACAGTCTTAAGTATAAAGGTGTTCTTAGTTACTTCACTTGCCTTGCTTTTTTTTTTTTTCTCATTTTCTTTCTCTCTGACAAGTGATAGAGTTGTAGCAAGGTGATGCCAATTAATGCTAACATGATTTGTGGTTTGTTATATTAAAGCCTACAACGATACTCAAAAATTAAGTCTTTCTGATAGAAGTTTCTGAATGGCTAAAACTGAAACTGTGAACCTGACAAATGCCCCCCACCTTGCGTGGCGGTCCATCAGCGAAGGAGGTCTGTGCTTATGCACAGCTGCTCATGGCTGGCTCTGAACTCAGGAATATTTTCTAGACTAAGGGACTCTGTTCTCAGGAGAGCATCTGCATTGACAGTACCAGATTCTCCTCCCTGCCCCCCTAAGAAGACAGGGTAATCGTAGTAGCTTATGGGGGAAACCACAAATGGAAGTACCTTAAATTTCAGAGACTGACAGAACATGCTCTGATTAAGCAATAGAGACCTCTTCCCTTAAACAAATGGCTATCGAGAATATGGATCAGCTCAGGCTGTCTTTACATTTAGCCATCAACCACCTTCCCTTTTCCTCCCAAAGTCTCCCTGTCTCAAAGGCAAATGTCAGGCATGTGGGAACTTCTTACAAAAGGTAGAAATGCTCAGTTGAATGAGTGAGTCAAATTAAACTGGCAAGGCATTTCTCCTTACTACAGCACCCCCAACTGTACATCTCCATGTTTTCTACTTCTCCAACTATTACTTCTGGAAAAGTGGAGCTGGTGTAATGCTTGTATCACTTTATCCTCAAAACCGATTACATTTTATTTATGGGGGTAATTAGTGCTGCCAGTGAAAAACAGTTGAGGACACGTTGCACAAGTGCAATTGAGGATACTTTAACCAGCTGAACTTTTGTTTCATAGTGCTCATGCTTTTCAAAAGAGCTTTGYTGGCCTGGCCAGGTCCCAAGTTGTCACCTGTAAACCCAAGTGATTGTACCTGACRTTTCTAAACACACACAGAACCTCATTAAGTCACTTTTCACAATGAAAGTCCATCCAGAGCAGTATCTCTTAGCCTCTTTCTCACAGACCCGTTASTTATTCTTAGGCTATAAACTGTTCATGATTTTAAGTCTTGATTCTGTCATTATGACCAGCTACATCTGCAAATAAAATAGTATGTTTAAGATGTGCATAATTATGCTTTCAATTGTACATGTTCAGTCTCACTGAAGGCCAAATTCAGCCTGTCATTAAAAGTCTTAAATCTTTGACCTGCTGCTTTTCCATGTTTCAGTTTTACATTGGTTTTATTTGACAGTTTGTTGGTAAAAAGAACTCCTCGAAGTGTGGGATATCGACCAGACTGTAAGTGACTTTTTGACAACCATCATTAATTTTTAAAAGTATGTCAGTGCATTGTGTACTGTTTGATCAAAGTCCAGGAATGTTCCAAATAAGTTTTCACTAATGATTCTTGATTGATTTTGCTCTTATTTAGGGGATTTAAATATTTGTAATATATTTTGACAGAGTTAATATGGGTTTGTTCTTCTTTTAGCTTACTTTTTGGTAATATATTTTACTATATGAAAAGGAAACTTTGATATTTTGGTCCAGGTTGATCCCTTTTCTGGTGGAAGTTCTCCCAACCTGCATGTAGTCAAATGCTTTTGATAAGCAGAATTTGCTGAATTCACCTTTGACACTTTGGGGAGTGATTCAGGTGCCTAAACATTAGCTGCCTAATGTCACTTGGATGCCCCCAGGTATCTAACTAAGATGGACAGAATAGGTAGCAAGTCTGAAACAGGTTTTATAGCGAAAGGGTGTCTAAAATGGCACTAAAACAGTTATTTTTAAGTATCTGAATTACTCCCTTCCTGTCTTCTCCTATCCATCCCAAGACTTTAAGGAAAGGGGCAGCATCCAGAGCAGGCGGTTCTACCAGAGTGACAGCTGCTCTTGGCTCTGCAAGAGCTGAGTGATTTGTCCCTGTCCCAGAGACCTGAATTCCTGTTAACCTGGACTATGTACTTTCCGTGAGGAAGTCGAGGGAATTTAGCAGCAGAATCACATCCTCTTCCTCCTCTTTCCTGAGGCTGTACAATATTCTTAAACTCAAATTTCTAGGTGCCTTAAAAGCTTACTTCAGGCGCTCTCCTCAGTTAAGGATGTCCCTCTTTCTTGAGATCTCATTATAGGCTTAGCTGGATTAATGGGTCTGCCTTTGGAGCCCCTCCAAGCAGATGGGTTGTTTTGCCGTCTGCCCACAGCAATAACCTGCTCAGGACAGAACACATGATCTCCAAAAGTGAGAGACAATGAGGCGTTTATGGCTGGGCCTCTCTTTTATCCCCTAACCCAGGACGGCAAAGTAGCCTCTAAACATCACCTTAATTTTTCCAAGAGAGGATACAGCCTTTCATTTGAATTATATGATTTAGAATTACATGATTTATCTGTGTCTTTTCTTTCCTGAGCCTCATTGTAGCCAAGAAGAGAAAAACATCCCAGCTTTTATGTGGTCGGGAGTCTTTAATTTTCGCTTGAGTCAACAAAGCATTTGGAAATTTCCCTAGGTTGTTTTATAGCGTTTGTGGACGGGTTAGACTGATATTGCCTGACCATCCCCAAACTGTCCTGCTAGGGTCATACCCATTTAGACGATCTGTGGGCTGGCTAGTGTGTTCTTTTTAGGTAGCTTCTCTGAAAAAAAAGAATATATATCTGTTTCTGAAACCTGCAAGTGACTCCATAAAGAGCAGAGGGCCCTTCGCGCTTTGCTGTCCTCTGTATCAAGGGAGCAGCATCCAAGATGTGCCTTAGCAGAGCTGTCCTGCAACCATAGCACGTTCTTACATCTCCAGTCCGTGAGCCACAAGAGCAGAGTCCATTTGGATGGTTACTCAGCCACGAGGGATCGGTTCCCTGCAGTAATGGTGGTTCTTCCCGATGTTTGCACTATTCCATTCTCACTCTCTTAGCTCTTCGCAGAGGGTCCTGCTGGACTTGCGTATTTGTAGTTGTGAAGGAACTGAGGGCTGAACCATGCCTTCCCGTTACGCCCTTGGGTAGAGAGCGCTGTAAGGGTACCCGAGGTGTAGGCCTCCCTCCCCAAAGTGCTGCCTTTTGAATGATATCGCAAGGGTAACTTGTGCTACGCACACCAGTTCCACTGCTTGCGCACAGGCATTTCAAAGAAAGTGCTGGGAAATACCGACTCTTTTATATATTTACAAAATTTGCAGAAAATTTTAAAAGAATTTCACGTTCTGATGAGAATAGCCTGTCTGCAGATTAAATGTTTCCATTCATTTCTTGCAGACTGCACGCAAGCACCATGCTGCTGCTTGGGAGCCAGTGAATAAATCTATTTAATTTTGTTTTAGTTGATGAATGRAATCAAGGAAGTAAATTAACATTTTAAATAGCTTGAATATTAATCTTAGAATACTTGGGTGGAACAAAAAAAATGAAGTAGGATACTTGCTTCTTTATAAAATTCCAGATTATCTCTCTAAAAAGGTTTAATGAATTTTAGGAAGTTTTTTCTAACGTACTGGTGACTTATGGTCTTTTTCAGTTGTTGGATTTGAAGTGCCAGACAAATTTGTTGTGGGATACGCCCTAGATTACAATGAATACTTTAGAGATTTGAACGTAAGTAATATTTTTGTCCATTTAAAACTAGGGAGGAGGAAGGAAGAGAAGTCTCTTCACACCACACTCCTTCCTCAGTGTAAATCATGCCTCATGTGCAAATCTGTTTTGCTAGTGATGCAACGATGAGAGCAAACCCTAGAGCACCAGGACAGCATTTTGGTGCTATTAAGAAACCAATATTTATTGTGTTTTCAGCTTCATAAAGAGTGGAGGCTACACATTTCCTATGAACTATCTTTGAAATAATGTGACAATTTGTGTAAAGTTTCTCATCTTACCAGGTGTCCACAACAAATAAGTGCATTTGCTTAGTTACATGTGGGTTAGAGGAGAGAGACCTTGTAAGTTCAAGAGGGGTCCACTTTTTATTCCAAGTCATTAATTTCTTCATCTGGGTCTCTCAAAGCCTGTGGCAGACATTGGGTGAGATAATTAACAGGGAGGAGAAAGAAGGCAATGTTCAGATTTTTGACCAGCAAAAGACTTAAATTACTTTGCATGAACAATATCACAAGATTATTACATTTAGTACTGAAATGTATAAGCATGCTTTAATTTTTTTTTCAAAAGTGCGTTATTGAGTAAGTATTTAAAATAACAGTCTCTTGTTCATAGAAAAGTAATGTCTAACCGGAGCTTTTTATTTTATTTTGTTTCAGCATATCTGTGTGATCAGCGAGACAGGGAAACAGAAATACAAAGCATGAAAGCTTCAAGTGCTGTGACAACAGAGCTTTGAATTGTTTTGTTTACTGAGTCCTATCTTTCACAGGCTTCAACTCTGGTACACCAGCTAAAATTGTAGAATGCCCCAGCCCCATTGTCATATACTTGCTATAACTTATTGCATGTACAATATAAGAATCTTGTCTTGTTCATTTATATTTTAGAAATGTAAACAACTAGTGCAATTCTGCACTCCTTATTTTGATTTGCACTATGACTCTACCGACTATTGCTGCCCCTGGTTGGGTTTTGCTGTTTGTGAGCTCCGGAGTCTAACTCTTGCAGTGGTAAATTGCTTAAACCTCATCAACCCAGAACTGAAATAGTTCAAGTACTGTAAATGTAAAACATTTTATGATAGGGAAGTCTATTAGTAATATTTTTAAAATCTGTAATTTAAGTTTTATATTTTAATGCACAAGTGTGATTGTGATTATTGGATAGTTGCACCTTTGGGTGTTATAAAGCATGAGGAGCAGCCAGTTACAGTATCTGTAATCTCTGAGGAGCTCATCCAAATCTCCTGGAGTTGCCTTATTGCTGGAAAGGAAGTCTGGGTGAAAAATGTCTTTTTTTGAGCTATAAGGAGACGGAATGACAAAACAGAATGTTTAAAATCTAGTTTTAGTTGAGCTGCCCATTTCTGTTAGATTTTTTTTCTTTAAAAATATTCATCAGCCAGTGGAATTGCCTTTTAAATCTAAACAATTTTAATATATTTGTGAAAAAAGTATTGTAATGTTTACTTTATAAGATCTACAAAACAAAGTACTATAAATAAAGGCTGTCTCTTTAAAAGAAGCCCCATATATCTATGCCACTCATTCCATATATTAAAGTGCTCTTGGAATTTTCTTCTCACTAGTATTTTTTATAAGTGTTTCTATCGGTGAAGGCAGACTCGCTGCATTTATCTCCATAGGCCTTTTGGTTAACATTATGCAGTCTATAGGAGATGATGAAGTGCTGAGGAAAAAAATACCGAAACACTTATGTTCGATAACCAAGCCAGATTTCAGAAAAATTGCTGTTTTAAGCACTATTGTTCTGTTTTGGTAAAAAATGAAGAGTGAAGATAATATGTTCATTAAATATGTACATGTGGGAGGAAAAGAATTGTAAGTAATCATTTGGTTTTGTTTCACTAACATCTCTGTTCACATCAAGTTTAAGTCTAAACGTGGCAGCCCATCTCACACCTTGCCCTTCTGCCACGTTTTTCAGGTGCTTAGCTTACCTGGTTTGTGTACTTCTGTGCGTCGATTCTTCCATTGTATGCTAGGATTTAATGCTGCTCGATGCTTAATACATAATTAAGTTTCTGCCAGCCTCTTTTGAAGAGTGTTTCTGGTTTTGAAGTTTAGGTCACATTTCCCTATTTTTCCAATTACTGCGCATCATTGCCCATCCACGGTGTGTTCAGCTGCAACTGTAGTAGTCGGTGAAATTAAATTCCTGAAAGAGGAATAATTTACACAACACTGTGTCAAATAACCACAATCAGTAGAAGATCTACTTGGTCATAATTAAACTATAGTTAATATTTTATAGTTAGCGTTCCAAAGAGCTTCTCTAAGTGCACTATAAAAACAATATATTTCTGTATGTCCTAAATGCTGTTTGTGTATACGCCTTTTCAAGAACATGTACTGTCCCTRGGACCGTGTTTTGGAAGATGTATGGTGCACCTCCACAAAGAAGAAGAGCAAAATCAACACAGAAAAACATAAACGAACTTCAAAATTATTACATCCATTCATGCTTTCATTAGATCTGGTTGAACTTAAGTCTTGATCTCCAGAAGCGCCATTTCCCTGACCTTAATAGTTCCTACTTCACAAAAGTGTTTTAAAAAGAAATCTGTGGTGGCTAGAGATTACGCTGTCAGAGATGGCATAAAAATACCTACCTAACACATGAAAACAGTGAGAACGGATCTGTTCAGTATCTTTTAGGACTAAACCTTTAAAGCAGTTGGTCCTGAAATGCTTTCCTGGCTTAGTCAAAAAGGTTATTCAAATGCTGCAGTTTGGGGAAGGGAGGATTTGGATTTATCTTCCCAAACCTACCTCAAGCAGGGAAATTACTGGCATTTTGGGGATAGGAACGTGTGGAATCACATGTGGTGGAGTCAGGGAAGAGGCTGGGCGAGGCTCAGATCAAGAGCTCTTGCCTTACGCTGCCCGTGAGAGTGATGCTGCAGGGCAGAGGCTGCATTCTAGCAGACCTCAGCTGTGTCTCCTAGAAAAGTTTCATACATTTGAGAGAGATGGATAAAAACATCTTACTGAGTGTTCCCACATTTGAAATACTGGGGAATGGGCTTTTTTTTTTTTTTTTTTGGCAGTTCTTACACCTTGGCATTTGTCAGGTGAAGTTTATCGCCCCAATGTGGTTCCTGTTCAAAAGCTTTTATGTTATTTTCTTTGCATGAAATTTGTTCAGGAAGAAAAAAAATTATACACTATTTTACCCTTGCTAGAACAGTTCTAAGATACTGCAGCTTACTTCTGCAGAACCTGCCCATGCACTATAGGAAGATAAATTCTCACTTAAAAAGAGTTGAAAATAGACTCTTCATTTTAAATTCAGTAATCTTGGTTAAAAGACTGGGTTATTATTACACCATCTTAAGTTAAACGCAAGCTTTATGCAACCCAGCCATATATTGTTAAAACATTATGAAAGCACAAAGAAAATCTTGTATTTGAACACTTATGTGGCATTTGAAATTCATTATAGTTCCACATTTTATGAATCACAAATGTGTGCTGAAAAAAATGATTTTGAATATTTATAGGCTTTAATATACTCTCTCACCCTATGACAGCTGGCATTTTGCTAATTCTAGGCTGCTGCAGGCCGTTTACGCTAACTAACTGAGCTGGTACCACAATGTGTAGCTCTGGTTTGGACTATTTATTCGTCTTGCTTTAAGTTCACACTGATCAGACTCTAAAATGCTCTAGGCAGAGCGTGGAGACTTGATAAAAAGTCTTTATACAACCTGGGCTGGCAGTTCACTTTTATGGGTGTTGTTTTTTTTTTTTAATTAAAGAGAAATCTTTCTGGTTTTGAAAGTTTAGCTAAATGAGGACCTTTAAGTTGCCTTGTAATTGTATATCTTGACTGATTATATATTGGTTTTTGCATCACTGTATATTATGCTCTGAAAATCCTGTTACCCGTGCATTAACCCAGCAGTGACGCTCGGATGCTACTTCCAGGGAGCTCGTTACACATGCTTCATTAAAGGACTGTTTCTGCCCTGTCTGACTGCTTTTAATTCCCATTCAAGGTTGCACCTTGCAAGATCAGATCTCAACTCTATATAACTACTTCTATTAGCAAATGAGAAGTCACATTGCTCTTTGGTTAATTAATTTTTTTCTTTTTGCAATGTTTGAGAACTTTTAAAAAATATATTGCATTTCACAATTCACAGTTTTTGGTAACTATTTTGATGGGGAAATAGCTTTCTAACTCCATCAGCGTGCCAGACCCGGTAAGGTTACGGTTGTTGCGGACCCAAAGGGGAAGAGAGCAGAGCTGAAGTGCAGCGGCAGCAGCGGGCAGGTTCAGCGAGACGTTGGGCGACCGGCGGGGAGGGGTTTTATCCCGGGAAAGCTGGGAAAGGGACCACGGCTGGTGAAAGGGGAGCGGGGTACATCTGGATGATGTTTCTGTAAATATGTTTTCTCCCAGTCTGTTCTCCGCTCTTAAAACACTGACTGGTGAACTGAAATACCTCTGACGGTGGAAGTCAGTACAGAAGCTGATAGGAGAGGTGCGCCGTGGTGATGAGTAAATCAAGATGTAGAGAAATGACCCGGTTTCGGTGGCTGGTACTGCTGACTTCTTTATCCCCCCCTCTCCAAGCAGGAGGAAAACCCTCCTGGGTCTTCTGCGCGTCTCCGGGCTGCCCATGGCAAATCGAGGTAAACGTTGACTGCAGCTCTGGCCACCACCACAACAGGGTTTTGCTTCCCCCCCGTGGTCCGTGCTCTCCCGCAGCTGGTGATTCTTCTCCCCCCTTCCCAAACGTAGCCAGGAATATAACTGAACAGCCCGTGCTCGTGGGTGGGAACGGACAGGGAGCCGGCGAGCTCCCGCTCCCGCGCACCCGGGCGCGGAAAGCTCCTCGCAGCTGCGCGGCCGGTCCGCGCCCGACGCCCAGCGCTGCGGGCGCAGAGCACCAGCGGGAGGCACCGGGCAGGGAACGGGCAAAACTCACCTCGCCGGTGCATCTGCGGCGGAGGAAGCCCGCGCCGCCCCGGAGCGGCCCCGGCTCCGCCCCGGCGCCGCCAGCGGGGGGTTGCCTTGTCTTCCCCTCCGGTCACGGAGAGATGCTTTTAAGTGTGCGATACAGCGTATTCGCTCTTTTCTCCTCGAATTCCTTTCTTGACAATTTTCTCTCTCCCATTCACAAAATGCAAAGTGCCCAATAGGAATCTGAGAAGAAGACTAAATGCCCCGTAGCCGTGTACTTTACAGGCTAAACTCCTTAGGCTTGTAATTAGAAAACCATCTTGGGCTTTCTAGTCAAGAATAAGAACAAAAAAAAAAACATCCCCCAAGCAACCCCCTTGTTCTCGCTGCATCTTCCATAATACCCCGTCTCCTCCTTCGCATCGGACCTTGCCCACCAGTTATGCATATTTAAATCAGAAGTGTTTCACTATGGGACGGAGGCTATTTTCTCTTGCAGCGTGTATGGCACGAGAACGCACCCTTGGACGGTTTATAAATGAACGTGTGCTCTTCTTGCATTGTATTTTGAGTAGTCTTCCATATTCTGTTATTTGAACAGAACACAAGAATGGTTTTACGTGAGAAATTCCTGACAGCAGTGCATTATACTTTGCTTCAGAAATGAGAAGATTCGAAATTGTATTTTTTCTTCCATTTGGTGAGTTTGTTGCCAAGATCCACTGAGTCATCAGGGCGCCAGATCCACCGCTTGCTCCCTTCGTTGCACTCCGCTTTAGCCAGCGCTTACTGCTCCACGGGCTGAGCCGGCGCCTGCTTTGCCAGGTGCCCGGGCACCTTCCACGTGTTTAATTTAAATCGAGGCGATTTTGTCCTTCTTGCAGCTTTGCATTGCTGATACTGGATGCTTTCCGCTGAAGCCAAGCGCTTAACATCATACACTCCTGGGTGCACGGTTCGAGTCACATTATGTAGCCTGAAGAATTATTCTGGGTAAAAGAGAGGCATAAGAGCGTATTGCCTCCCTGGTAGTGCAAGGAGCAAGACCTGAAGTTATCAGCATCTAGCACGGGGAGTTCCCGTTGTGCAAAGCACTGCACAAACACGTACAAAACCCGCCCTGGCTCAGCGCACGCTGGATGCGAGACGAGGAAAAGCAGATGCGGTGGGTGGGCAAGAAGTGCAAAGAAAGCAAGATAATGCTGGCTACCATAACGAGCCTCTAACCACTGCCAAAATTCCTTTTGCATCAAAGGAGGTGAGCAGGAAAAGGCTGAAGGTAGATAAGGTGGCTTTGGGGGTTGCTTTTTCCAGCGTTTACAGGAATCCACGACACCTCATTTGGCTCCCGCAGCACTCGCTCTCTAACGGAGGTACCTGGTACGTGAGTGGAGTAACATACCCTTGCTCTTAGTGTGGGGGAGAGTTTCGGTCTGGGGGAAATTAAAAAAAAAAAAAAATGGTGCAAAGGTGTGTGATTAATAATTTTGTCTAGCTTCTACCTTTTAAACCCAGCAGCTGCTCAGAGACATAAGGCGATACATGTACTTACTTACCGCAAGGAACTGCAGCCTTTCAGCTTCTTTGTAAAGATCACACCAAAACCATGGAGGAACCTCGACGGCTCTCGCTCCGCGGCGGTCCCGGTGCCGGTGCCGGCGCTGTCCGCGGCTCAACCCACCCTCGGCTTTCCAGTGCCGCGCCCAGGGCAGCGCTGCCCCTCGCAAGGTGCGCGCGCCCCGAGCGGCGCCTCCGCGGCCGCGCACCTCCCGCGGAGCCCTGCGGGTCTCCAAGGGCTTCGGCTGCGCCTTTCTTCCTTCTTTCTTTCTTTTTTTTTTGAAGCGGGGCGCGCCTGGAAGCGCTGCCTGCAAGCCGACCTGCGAACGCTTCGCGGGCAGAACTTTCGCGCCGAGGGGAGAGCGGCCGGCGCTTGCGCAGCCCCTCGGCAGAGCAAGAGCGCGGCTGGCGGCCGCCCCCGGGCTGCTCCGCATCGCTCTGCTTTGCATTTCGCGCCGGCGACACCCCGCAGCGCTCGGAGCCCCGCACCGGGGGCGTCGCCGTGCCCCCCCCGGGCTTGATTTCACCTCTGAATCGCTGCTTGCCCGCGGCTCCTGAAACAGCGCGGGCGGCTTCACCCCCCTGTTGCCGCCGGAGCGTTTTCATCCCGGCTGGCGGCTATAGTCTGGAGCGGGCGAAAGCGGGAGTCTTCTAACTGCAAATGAGCTGGAAAGCTCTTTTTGCAGCTGAATAGAATCAAGCTGATCGCAACAGAGAAGTCTTATTAAAAAAAAAAAAAAGCTATAAAGCTGAATTTTTTTAGCTCTTGCAGTCCATATATAAATGCTACCAATGTAAAACTTACCTGGTTACATTAAAAAAAAAGTTAAAGTATAGAAATATGGAATTAATTGCTTCCCTGACCAATTTCGCTGTAAAACAAGTCATTCTTCATTAAGTCACTATTCATTATTCCTGTGGGAAAGCAGTATTTTTTTATGGTGATTAAGGGCTTCAGTTGTAGAAAGTGGGAACGTACCATTTTACAGATGCAAGTGAAAATACAGATGTCTTGATTTGAAATAGGTTAATTGGGTGTCCAAATATTGTGACTTAAAACGGTTTGTGGGAGCACATTGTCCTGGTGAATAGGTCAGAGAAGCTTTTTAAAAGCCGGTTCTAACCATGCACGCTCCTCTTGCACCTCCAGCGTGCTTTAAGCAGTATTTACATGCTGGTGGGCCGTTTACATCGATCTCTTGGTGGTACCAGTGCTCACCTTGCAGACCAAGAGCAGCGATTACGCTGTAAATCTGCAAGATGACATTCCTCCCCCCCCCCCATATAACTATCAATCTTTATTAATTCCTAAAAAATTGTTGGGGGAGGGGGAAAAAAAAAAAAAAGCATTCTAGGCTATACAGCCCCCTCCACGGACCAGGAGACCGCAGCACTGTGGCAGTCCATAGCACACTGCTCCCTGCGGCACAGGTGCCTTTGCTCCAGCCTCTGAGCATCAGTGCCCAGGCAGGGATGAGCCCCCTGTGCAGGGGTGCCCAGCCCTCACTGCTGCTCAGGCTGGGGCTCCCACCCCTGAAATCCACAGGAGAAAGCCAGGAAAAGCCCTCCCACCCCCCGTGTAGGCTTTCTCAGGAAGGGCGCTTCCCTTCCATACCTCCCTGGGATAAGTCACGGGCAGCTCCAGCCCCCTCGCCAACCCCCAGACCTGTCTGGCACCGCAGGGCGAGGGTCCTGCGGCTGRGGCGTCTCCCAGCACCCCTGGGAGCACAGGGCAGGGGGCCCATCCCTCCTCCCGCCTCACCCTAGGGCCGCCCCCAGCCCTTGCGTCCCCCCAGCTGCTGCAGGCAGGGTGCAGGGGACGAGCCCTCACCCCACAGGGTGGACCCCAGCCCCACGCTGCCCTGCACCCCCAGGATCCTTGCTCCGTTCCTCCCTAGGGAAGAGCTCGGCCCCACAGCGGTGCCCCCAGCCTGGCAGTGCCACGGTGCAGCTCCCCCCCTTGCCCTGTTCCCATGAACGACACCGAGCCCTCGTTGCTTGCTGCCTCCGCAGTGGTTTATTGGTGTGGGGAGAGGGGAGCCCCGGGCCCGACCAGCAGCAGGGAAGGCCCCGGGCGCTGCGCCGAGGAGGGTGCGCGGCCCCCAGGCGCCCCCCAAGCCGCAGCCCTGGCTCCTGCGGCAGGGACTGATTTCCAGCCTCACTAAAGCAGCAATGCAATACTGGAGAGCAACAGGCAATCCCAAACTCCAGTATTTACGTGCTGCTAGAGCACTGCTGACAGCTTTCCATCCTAGCGCCTCTCCGCGGCCTCCAGACCCCCCTGCGCGCGGGGTAACAGTACCTGGCAAACCCTCTGCCAGGAAAGGACGGACCGGCAGGAGCGTTACCTCGAACAGCATGTGAGGGGTAAGAAGCCAGCTGAAGGCATTGTGCTCCAGCCAAGATCAAGCCATGCCCACGTTGGAAAACAAAAAGGAGCTGAAAGTCCTTCCTGCCTGCAGGCCCAGCCCCGTTCAGACACACACAAGCACAAATTCATACAGTATATATTTGCAGCTGCAAAGGAAGTGCACAGATATAAGCACCGAGAAAACTTATCTACACGTACCTGTTCAACTGAACTAAAGAGATACAGGGGAATGTGTTAGCTTCCACATCTATGATAACCAGAAGCTCACTTTCTTGTCTTATCCTTGAGGTAATGAGGCAGCCCAGAATGGTCTGTATCTCCTTGTCCCTACAAACCATGATGTGCTGCTACATCTCCTCAAAGCCCACTGAATGTTGACATTCCAAATGGTATTTTGATTTTTTTTTAAGCCATGATATAAGGTACTGAAGAACACTCTACAATGAAGACATGTAATGTGCATGCATTACCATCACTGGACTTTTTTTTTTTTTCTCTTCATGGGTGCTATCGGAAAGTCTGTAACTATAAAAGAACAAGCAGTTACACAGAGTAAACAAACCAGTTTCAGAAACAAAATCAGAAATAAGGCATTCTCCCCAGCCCCCAAACATACTTAACACTTGGGCCTCAGCAAACCTACACTTTCAGATCTAGCAGATGTGCTGATCTACTGTAAAGATCCCACAGACCTTTCCGGCCCTTCCAAATGGTCTCTTGGGAAATGCTACCTTGTACTTCCCTTTTCAGGGCTGCTGAACACCAGGGATTTTCCAGGAGCAGTCCCGTTTGGATTTAAATCCAAATTCCTACAGTGCAAAACTGTTTTATGCTTTCCTAAAATTATTTTCATTTGGATCATTTTGACTTTTGAGACATCTTAAAAAACAAAAACCAAAAAACAAAAAAAACTTTTTTTTTTTTTTAAGATTAGATCATGCTCATTCCCTATTTGAATGACAAAACTTAAGTTACCAGAAATGGAAAATACCCTGGTACTTCACTGCCTCCCTTGCCCATACCAGAAGAGAAGAAAATAACTGCAGGGCAGAAAAGAGCACAAACAAGGCTGTAACTTTCAAGTGCAGAGCCGCCAGAGGCAGTTACACGTCAGCATGTGAGTACCAGTACAGAAGCAGATAGCCTGACATTTTTGTGTTTCCTTTTGACTTTTTTTCAGTTATGTGACAACTTCCTTCAATTCATTTTCTTAAAAAGCAGCATCACAAAAAACTGAACAATGTCAGAAATGGTGCTATTAGTTCAAATGCTTGTGCTGTCTCTGAACGCGCTGGTTATCCGAGTTCCAGTTTGTCCACCTCCTAGTCTCTGCCTTTTTAGCAAACTTAAAAATAGGAATTTCAAAAGCTCTTATGACCTGTGCCAAATTATTGCAAGTTTTTAAATTAAATATTTGCCAACAAAAAAAGCACTATTTTTTCTCCACTTCAGTCTCCTCAGTACTGATAGCACTAATTCCAGCTCTCTAAAGAGCAATTGCTACTTACTGCAAAGAAACAAATACAAAGAGAAAGTTAAACCTGCATAAGCTAAAACAACACAAGCCCCCACATAATTTTACCCTTCATTTTGTTTCTGTAACAATGTTTTACTTGACTGTACCTGTGTAGTCTTATTTCTTTCATCTCTTCAAGTGACTTAAGAAAAAAAAAAGGGAAAAAGCAACAGCAAACAAGCTTAGTTCTAGAATCCATTTTGATTGTGTTTGAGGTTCATGTTTTAATGAATGTTTATATACGATCAGTCTTTAGCCTAGATCGACAAGGGGGGCAAAGAGCTCTCTCCTAAGCAAGTGTGACTTTCCCAAGTGAGGGTTCAATACATGTCCACCAATCTTTTTTCTGACAGAGAAAAGACCAACAGTCACTCTGAATATTGAGCAATGGGCAACTCGGGATAGGCAGTAAAATACAGATCTGAGAAGATATGTGAATTTATGCTATGAGACCGTAACTATTTAAGCAATACAAAGCTATGTGTTTGAAGTGTCCCATTTCACACTTCAGTTTCTTTCAGGATTTTTCAAACTCAGTGTTTTGGATCCTCAGTATTAAATTGGAGAGATGGTAACCGAAAAGGATGTTCTGAGAGTTTTATCTCCGCCTCCTCTAGGTGTTAACCGCAGTGCCCAAAGAGGCTCTGCACTTCAGAGGGCTTTGTGTTTATCCAGAGCGCCGGGGACGGGGATGCTACAAGCAGTTCAAAGTGGGCAGGCACACAAACTCACCTTCCCAACTCATCTTCGACTGAACGCAAAGACGCATCAGCTCCTCCTGCAAGTGATTCTCGCTTGACACAGGGCAATCTCTGTTTCAACAGGAACTAGAAAACACAACAGAAAAGAGTTTACAAGGCACGCCAACAGGTGCCGCGCTGCAGAGGGGTGACCTGTGCTGTAGCACAGCCACAGAGCATCTTCTCCCCCARCCTGGCTGCATGCAAAGGACAAAGATAATATACACAGGCTCTGACGGGCACAAACCTTTTTGAACAGGGTGGGTGAAAGCAGATTTTCACCCCCCAGACAGGCCAGTCCACGAGGAAGTATTTAAGCAACGAATGCATCCCTCTCCCCATTCTCCCAGTTGCTTTAGCCAGGGCCAGCAGCACCATCAGAGCGAGCCGCTTGCCAGCAGCGCGCTCCTTGCGAACGGCACCGGGAGGCCCAGTGGTCCGTGGCGCCGCGGTGCGAGGGGGGCTGACACGGTGCCCACCAGGCCCCAGTGCAGAAGCAGCACCAAAAGCAGCAGCAGCTCTGCGGGCAAGCAGGGTCCCGCATGCGGCGCGTGGAAAAAGCTGCCGTGCAACAGCTTGGCGAGCAGCAACCCCCCTCCTCGCACCCTCCTTCTCCACAAAAGTTAAAACGGCAAGAGGGGCCTATCGATCCAGCAGAGCAACGGCCCAGAGGGAAAGGAAACGTATTATTTGTGTTGCTTTGGAAGCTAAACCACCCCTCGGACAAGCAGGTAAAATACAGAGTATTTGGGGTAGCACCTCCAGCAGCACCTGCTGCCTGGGAACTGTGCCCCATTCGTGCTCTGGGCAGCCTCGAGAGCTCTATTTCAGTGCAAAGGCATCAAAATATTCCACAAAACCTGAGCTTCCCAAACATGCCGCTCACTTCCACCCTACGGACGAGAAGCGAGCACCGGAGGTGAGTCACRTGCATGTTTCTTCTTCTGCCCTGAGCAAACGAGGGCTCCACGCTTGCTGTTTACACACTGCTTATTTCTAGAAATTAAGACTTCTACCTGTCACATACACAAGCCAGACATCTACAGAGGTTTAATTAATCTTCCAAGTAACTGGGGAATTTGAACATGCAGAAATCCATTGCACAAAACAATGAGACCTCTGCTTGCCAAAGTATATTGGGCAATTAAGTAGAAAACAATCCCCCCCCCCAAACACACACACAAACAAATTCACCCTGAAATAGAGGGTTCCCTTAAAATGCAACTCAGTCCCTCTTTACTGACATTATAACCGCCCCCCCCCAAAAAAAAAAGTGAGAAAGAGCGCCATGGGAAAGGAAAGGAAATAAATATACGAGCCCATGACAGGACAGATTTGCATATACAGCCTTCACTGACTTGCACACTCTCCACTTCAGTGCTAGGTAAGCTCAAAGACAAGTAAATATTAAGTATTTCCTATATATTTAGGCACGGGGAAAAAAAAAATGCTATCAAACTGTTTTTCAAGAGAAAGGCACAACAAATCCTGAAGACATTGTTCTCCTTTGAAAGGATAATTAAAAAAAAAAAAAGCAAAAAAAAAAAAAAAGCATTTACTTTACAAAAAGACTAAAATAAATAATCTCATTACAGTTGAAGGTCCCAGACATCAGTGAGACAAAAAAAGCAACAAAAGCAAAGGGGTGAGTAGCACCCACTGAAACACTTCGTATCTGACTGGGTCTGAAAAATCACACCACTTTCATTTCTGTCTTCATTTGAACAATGAAATTTAAACAAAGTCATGTATTAATATTTACAGATGTGGCTAATAGCTGGAATCAGACCCGATGTTTGATCGACAACCGCCAAATGTTTCCAGCTATTACATTTCTGATACGACTTGACTCACAAGCCTGTCGAAGTCGAGCTAAGGCAGTGTAAAGAGAAATGACTATTAAGCAGCACTAGCAGTCAGATGTGGGAACTGCACACAGCAAAGTTACTTTCGTTTGCACAGGCATCTACAGCGCATCTCCTCGGTGTGCAAATGTCACACGAAAATCGCTGCTACACACGTTTTATGCAGCTAAGGCTTCTTCCCAAGTGGCAGAAAATAAATGCATAAAATATATTTTAATATGCGCTCGTATATCAAAGCTATATAAGTGTGGATAATTTCTCATACACTTAATTAAAAATTAAAATTATTATTTCCTCACTAACCTATTTAGAAAAAGATTAGAGGAACAGCATGCATTTTAGATAAATAAAAGCACATTAGAGCTACATTTAAGTTTTAGCACAGAGTACTTTCTGCATGTTAAATCACGTAACTTTAACATGCCTTTCCACGGAACAGAACATCCGAAACCAAACTGCTACTACAAAGGGCAAATTCAAATAATGTACAAAATTAATTTGTTAATTTTATTTAATTTTGACCCAAATATTGTTACTAGTTTGACTGTACCAAGACAGGTCTATTAACATGACACCGAGCTACTTGTACTTGCAAAGGCCTGCAGGATAAGACTTCGACTTACAGTACTCCAGAAAACCAGTAAAATCCACAGTAAAATTCCAGGATCCACAGTTTTTTCTCAACACTGCCGAACAGAAGAAAAGTATGATGCTTCTTGTTACTTCCATTTTTTGCATTGTCATCTCATCCAGTTTTAAACAACAAGGGACAGATCTGGAAGCCCGAATCCTATAAAGTTTATTTGTTAAGAACAGGGAAAAAAAAATTTTTTCTTGGTCAGATGAACATTAATTCAAAACATAACAAGCACACACTAGTTATGTATATACATATATATTATATATAAAAAATATGGATCAGTTCGCCTGAAGCATTAACTTGAAGCTTCCCTCTTATATTTCATAAATGTTTATTGCATTAGCAGTTCAGTTTTACTGTATTTCCCACCAAAGTGGATTAACTAAATACAGACTTTCACAGTCGATGGCGACTTCTTTTGATTTCTTCAGAACAGAAGATGATGAAACTTGGCAGATGTTCGCTCACCTACCTACGTACCCACAGAGCAGAAAAGCGCAATTTTTTTTTCCTCCCCCAAATTTCATGTTTTAGTTTTGGAAAGCCGATTTTCTTAAACCATAAAAAAAAAAAAAAGTGTTTATGTACCTGATGTACATGTGGTAAAAATGATGTATTTAAAATAAATTAAAAAAGAAAAAAAAAAGAAACCTTCCCCCCCCCCCATCTCATCACAGCAGATCAGCAACGGGAACTAATTCAACGAAAGAAAGCTGCACTTGGAAGTCTGCATTTGCCAGGATATTCAAATTTCCTGTGCAAAGCAAGTAACGAGCAACCCCCCCAAACAAACAAACAAACAAACAAACCAACTCCCCAAATCCGGCGCCAAATTTTATTATTTTAAATTAGTCCGCCAAATTACTTTACACTTATTTAAAATATATTTTTATATATAAAAATACCTCCTCACGCGCGATTTCTTTTGCGCCGCGGCCCGTGAAATTACCCAAATTCGGCGTTTGCCACTGGGCCGTGCAGGCCGGACGCGAAAACCAGCTCGGGGCCGGCAAAAAACGTTAATTAAAAGTTTTCTCAAAAAAATAAATAAAAAACGGAGACCAAAACGAAAAAAGCCCCAAGGAAACACAC
>NW_020450860.1:951577-998126 GCF_003343035.1 Apteryx rowi
CCGGGCGGACCGCCCCGCCGCCCTGGGCCCGGCCCGGCCGCGGCTCGCTGCAGCGGGCGGCGGGGGCGGAAGGGGGCCGGGGCAGGAGCACCGTGAGGGGGGCAGGAGGGCCAGGACCGGGGCAGGAGCACCATGATGGGATCCGGAAGGCCGGAGCGGGGGCAGGAGGGCCGTGGTGGGGGCAGGAGGGCTATGGTGGGGCAGGAGCACCATGGTGGGGCAGGAGGGCCAGAGCAGGAGCACCATGATGGGATAGGAAGGCCATGGTGGGGCAGGAGGACCATGGTGGGGCAGGAGGGCCATGGAGGGGAGCAGGAGGGCTGTGGTGAGGCAGGAGAGCCAGAGCAGGAGCACCATGGTGGGGCAGGAGGGCCAGAGCAGGAGCACCATGATGGGATAGGAAGGCCATGGTGGGGCAGGAGGGCTGTGGTGAGGCAGGAYGACYGGGGCAGGAGCACCATGATGGGATGAGGAGGGCCAGGGGCAGAGCAGGAGGACCGGGGCAGGAGATCTGTGGCAGGGCAGCAGCTCTGTGGCACGATGGTTGAGGGTGGTTTGGYTTGCGTCACGGCACTTCGGGCTGCGCTGGCCTGCAGCGAGGTCCCTCTCCGGATGCCCCTGGGGGCTCCTCACCTGGCAYGCCAGACGGCTCACACTGCTGCGGTTCGGCGCTGGTTTCTTTCCTCCCCAGGYGAAGCCTCTTCAGTGGTGGGCCAGATTTTTTTTCTTCTGATATTTCTGTAGGGAGTGAAGATAATAATTAAATATGGTCCTTAAGCAGAACCGAAGCAGAGTCTTTTGAATAGAGCGTGGCGCAGGTAAACAGGGAAAAGCGAAGCGGGGCCAGATAAGGGACATCGGCCACCAGTCCTGAAGAGCTCCTGTACTGCGGGGGGAGAGAGACCGGACCTGCGCGTGGTTTGGGGTCTGCGGGGAGAGCGCCGATGGCCGGCAGCACCGGGACTGCTGGTGGTGTCACAGGTGGCCTCAGCTACGAACGGAGCCTTCAGGCCAGCGGTCCTTGTCCTGTGCTCCCAGCTCAGGATTTGTGTTGTGTGCTGAGAGAGGATTGGTGGGAATTCCTGGGATTTCAGTCCAGAAAGGACGGATCCAGAGGTTGAGGTGCCGGCAGCTCTATGGAAGCAGAACTTTGGAGGAACCTGGGGAGGAGGAATCACCTGCTCTGCTCCAGTGCAATGAAAATGCCATTTCTGGCATGGAAGGGCAATGATCCGGCATTTCTGCACTTTGGAATCAGCTAACAGTTGCTTTCAGAAGAAAAATCTCAATGGAAAAAATGTCACAAAAGCTGCATGATATTGAATGGGTAACCTTAGCTTTAACCCTGCGTGCAAACAGGCTCGTTCCCCTGCCGCTTCCCTCGATGGTTTCTGGCCTCGCTTGGGGCAGAGAGCGGCTGATGCTTTTTCAACACAGGTTGGGTGAAAGTTAATTTCTTGTTATTCAGTGTGTGGTTGTGTGCATCAGTTGCTGCTCTGTCCAAACACAGCACAGGATATCAGAGTGGGGTTTGCAATTTTTTCAATTTTTCCGTTACTGCGATACTTGAGTTCTCCACAAACGCTGATTCGCAACCTTCCTTTCCCCGGCCCGCCGGCTCAGGAAACGCGCTCCGTGTTTCTGTGCRCAGGCGGCACAGCTTCAGTGACTTGCCCCAGGTTGCACAAGAATCGAACCCAGCTCCCTCTGCCTGGCGCCTTCCCTGCAGCAGGATTATTTTGGGAACCACGTTGCATGCGTACGGGGTGGGGGCTGGTACCGCAACGCGCTGCTGTCAAAGAGGCCTTCTGAAGTGTGGGTGAAGTGGTGGGGCCGGGGCTGGGAATGGGAGCGGGAGAGCCCGGGAAGGGCGCTTGCACCCTCCGGGGGACGCCCTGGGCAGGAGGCCTGGGGGAGGACGGGGCGCGGGAAGACGGGCTGTTTGGAGAAGCAATTTTTGAGGATTCAATGTGAAGAGTCAGAGCTTGGGAGGAAAGGCAGTGTGTGCTGGTGGGAAGCCCAGCGAGCCGAGAGCCTGGGGAAAAGAGGTATTGCTGAGGCAGTTCTATTTTCCCGAAGGAAAAACGCAGGTCTGGAGGACGGAAATTTTCAGCTTTGTCACGGGCGTCCTTTGGAGTGGGCACAACACTGAAGTCTCTGCTGATTTAGGCAGAGTCCGGAGGATTCGTGATCTTGCTGTTGCAGTTTTTACTCCCACCAACCCTTCCCCCCTCCAAAAAAAAAAAAGAAARAAAGAAAAACCCCGGTGCTAAATAATTGCTCTGTTCTCACAGGTGAGCAGTGAAGCTCAATTAATTATGCTTTGTGAAGCGCTTCTGATCCTCTGATGGAAACATGTAAGGGCAAAACACTATTATTTTGCAACTTGCAAAGCCTGATAACAGCAGTGAAAACGGAAAAAGTCTTACCACTGAAGGGTATTACGGCACTGTGCTTTTTCCACTCAAGATCTTAGAAACTAGCTGATGACTGCTGCTTTTCATTTAGAAGGGTTTTTCCCCCCCCTTTTGAAAGAAACGCAATCACTACCAAGTAGTCTGGAGGGACTTCATCTTTAAACAAATAATGTTTTTCTTGTTGGGTGTGCACTATTATTTTCTTAATTATTCCTGGATTTCTGCCTGTTCCACCAAGAGTTTTCTCAGATGGCAGAAACAATTGGTCCTTTTTTATTACTCTAATAGCAAAAAGTATCCCTAATAAAAAGACTCTGTACATCCCATAAACTAAAACAGGACACATTTTGCCAACAATCACACCTCTTCATTGAGGCATCTTATATACTTTTCTTTTTTTTTTTTTGCATTACTACTATTGTTTACTATCACTRCTTATCCTGGCTGCCTGACGGCACTTTGGTGTCAGAACGAAATGAATCAGTCATTTTTTTAGCACCGAAGCCCTCCCACTTACCCTTAGCGTGGAGGAAGAGCTCTYGACAGATGTGGCAGGGAATGAGTGGGCAAAAAGATTCACCTACCTCTCCCATCGATTTGTGGGTGGCCTGTAATTAATTTGGCTTCGAGGCTCAGCTGCAAGGAAGATAGGGTAGGAAAGGAAGTCTGGCCAGGAGTCATCTGTTTGAATCATGCCTCGGCTATGGAAAACTTCGTTGTGWAGCTCCGTCTGACCCGCACCCTTGCAAGAACTAATTAAAAAGAAAAAGAAAAAAAAAGCCCCGCTCTCATTGGAATGTCAAATATAAATGTCAGCGTTTCAAATGAAATGGTATCTTGGGAGGCTCCTGCTCATTTAATCAGCCGGTTGCGCCATCGATATCACGGACTAAAAAGCAGCAGCGCGCGCCATGAAAGGCACTGGCTTAACATCAGCAAAAGCGTTTGCCAAGCTTGGATTATGTCACTGCTTTATGATGGTGCTTTGTAAAGGGAGAATACTCCGGGGGAGCAAGGGCTCGGCGTGCCAGCTCTGCCGCGAGAGCGGGCAACGGAGGCTGCCGGCAGAGACCGGCGGAGGGAGCGGGAATCGCCGCGGCGGCATGCGGATGGATGCGCTACGTCCGCCCGTGCGGAGCCGGGAGGGTTTTGCATGGCAGAGAGGGTCCCTGCCGGCCCCGCGCCGGCTGCGCGCGGGTGGGCGATGCTGGGGCGSCCTGCGAGGTGGTGGAGGTGGTGGCCCCACCGCCCCTGTGCTCACGAGGTGCAGAAAGGGGACTAGAGTGTTTTATTTATTGCATTACTCCATGCAGAGACGTAAACTGCCCTTCTTGAGCGCTCCTCTTCTTGCTCCTGCAGCGACCCTTCCTGCGGCGTCGCGGCTCCTCGCAGCCAGCCCGGACGATTGCTTCCGCGCTCCGTGGGTCTCCTTCAAAAGTCGTATTGCTCTGCCCGGGGCCTTTTGCACCAGCCCCGGCGTTTTGCAGCTCCCCGGCTCCGTGCGTCGCGCGGCAGCCGCGAGCTCTCGTGAGCTCCGCCGCGGCCTCGGCGGCAAGCGGGGAAAACGGGTGCGGTGGCGGCGCCGACGGGCTTTCGGCAGCGCGGCTCGCCTCCTCTCGGCCCRGGCAGCGCCCGGAGCGCAGCGCGGTCTGCGCAGGGATTCGGTTACCCGCCGCGCAGCCTGCCAGCGCCACCTTGTCATTGCAATTTGTCACACGTATTTGTGATGCGTTCAGCATCTCGCTGCGGGCTCGCTCGCCAGGCGATGCATCGCCTCGCTGCTCGTCCGGGGCGGAGAGCGGCTCTGCATTTGCCGGGACGAAGCCGGGTTTCGGCCACGCCATGTCACCCCGGCGGGGTCCGGCAATACGCCTCCAACGGGGGTATTGCAGCCCACCCTGGCCAACCCGCTTTGCTCTGAGCCCAGGAGCCGCGGTCCGGCCTCCGCRCCAGCTCCGGGCTCCGTGCGCGCCAAGGTGGCCCTGGAAAGGGCCGGAGCGCTTCGCCGCTCCGTTTCCTCCCGCTGCAAAAAGCCGAAGCACGGCTGCGGGCACTGGTACGGGGACGTGCTGCTGGCTGCGTTTCTCCTACCCCTCCTGCTGTTTTCCTTTCAGCAGCCGAAAACGGGTTTCTGACCCATGATAGAGAAACACCAAAAGGAAAAACACCCTGGAAGCTTGTRATTTCTCTTCGGGAGTCTCCGGACACAAAAATAAAACGGACCAGGAAGAGGTGGCAAGCGCCATTGGCAGAGGATGGGCGAACGCCRGGAATCAGGAGCCTTTTGCATCCTGAAAACAAGGCAGCTCTTGCACGTTTGCAACGGCGTCGAGGCGTTATCCAGTGCAGCAGCTCCCAGGCTCCGCTGCAAAGCTGTTAGCAGTTTCGAAGATGAGTATTTATTCCAGCTGCACACGATGACTTTGCTATTGCAATTTTCCCATGTCTAAACAGTCTCGTGTTACTTCCCTAAAACCTGCAGGTTTGGAACTTTTTCTGCCTTGTGTTACCAAACTTGCAGTTTGTCGTTAATACGGTATTCTGTCAGAAATACCCCACTCCGGGCTTGTACGTGTAAATATTGTACTCTCCTGGCAAAGCAAAACGCCATGATAACATGATGTGTAATTTAATACGGAGCTGGTGATTAGACAGGGACATTTGCAATACAAATCAGGCCTGACGTCAGGCATTTGCAAAAATCCTTGTTATGCTGATACAGTAGGAAACTGATATTTTCAGTGGAATATTCTTCGTATCGTGCTCCTTTACCCACCCCATGGACATCTGCCGTATGCCACGTAGTATTTAATTATACTGTCCAAGAGTTATTGAGCACGATTCGGGGCGGTAACCGCAGGAGGCGCCCCTTAGACACGCGAGGAGCCTGCGAAGTAGTAAGTTAAAGCTTGTCTTCAGACGCCGTGGCTGTCCTCCTAGGAAAGAGGGTCTGCTCGTGGCTTTTTACCTGGGGGGGATATGGGTTCCTACAAGCCAGGTCACGCAGGATGGGTGAGAACAAAAACCAAGCAGCGAAGCCGTGCGGTGCTTGYGGCCGACATCCGCCAAGCCACCGGCTCAATCCCGGCGTGCCGCGGGCAGCCTCTCCTTCTGGCCCGGGCTCCGGTGTTTCCTGCTGTTCCCATCTTTCTCCTCCCRGAGCTTGCTGCCCCCTGTGCCCGGCCTGGCGTGGAGGCTTCAGGGTTGAACTGGGAATTTAAACCACATGGTCAAACCTGACTTTCTATGCAAAACTGCTGGCTCGCGCCAGGAATTAATGCAGCAAGGGCCAGCGAAGAAGCAACGGTACAGCAGGCTTCAGACAGTATTTCTCATGCTGTCCTCGGTGCAAAGAGGGGATGTTGCGTCAGGGATCCCGGACCCGCACGCGGCATGGAGCACGACCGCGCTGCCCGCTGCTTTGCAAATCCGTTCAAAATAGTGCCGCTGGGGCAGAGGCTGCACACGTACCTGCTGCGTCTGGCTGCGTCCCGCAAAAGCTGATAACGGCTTCATGCTGTCCACCAAAACTGGACACTGCAGCGTTATTCGCGGAGGGAGAAGCGGTATAAGGAAACGGGGGTTTTGCACCGTCGCCGGCCRGCTCTCGCAAGCTCCGCGCGTTGCTCGGGCCTGCAGAGCAGGGCCCGGTCGGGGGTCCAGCTGCACGCTGGGGCCGGTGTGGGAGAAACGGCGGCAACCTTTCGCCCCGTGCCGGAGCGGGGAGCAGCGGAGCCGGCCGGCGCGGAAATCCCCGGCGGCTGGGGCTGTGGGCGCGAGCGCACCGGGAGAAAAGGCGGGAGGCGGCAGCGAAACCAGTCTAACCCCCGAGGCCGCATGCCAAGGCGAGACCACCCAGGCTACGCTTAATTAGCGCTTCTCCTCCGTCAGCGCCTCGCTGCTCGCCCGCACCCGCRGGAGGCGGCAGCCGGAAGGGTGCAACGGCACCCGCGGGGCGAGAGGGGCCGCGGGTGCCGTGGGGGGCCGGGGCCGTGCCGCAGCTCCGTGCTTCCCACGCCCCCCGTGCCGGCGGGTTTCTGTCCTGCCCGGTGCCCCGCTCCGATTCGGGGCGGCCAGCCCGTGCCGGCACCGAGCTTCCCTCCCGCCCCAGCGCCTTTCGGCTGCCCTCGCAGCATTGCCCGCGCACCCGGCTCTTCGCGGCCCCCTCGGCAATTCTCCTGGGCCGGCCGCCCGGGAACGCCGGGGAGCRCGGCACCGCGCACCGGCCGGGCTCGTCCGGCATCTGGGAGAGGCGGCAACGGGATGGTCTGCTGGGACGGCCGCGTTTTTATTTTCATTCTGCTGCGGGAGCGCGCTGACTACATCTAATAAAATATTTTAATAAAGAAATAATGATTCCCGAACCTCGCTTCTGGGAACGGGACCTAAATTTCTCTGCCTCTTACAGGAAAGAAATCCAATTTTGTATTAAAGAGAGAGAGATTTTAGCCTCTTGGGGAAAATACCTAACTGTAAAGAGAGAGAAGAAAAAGCCCAAATTAGCTGCGTGATGTCAGTAAATGATACCATGAGTTGAGAAATCCAGCACGAGTTTCGCTGAAACCGCTCACGGTTTCCACCCCCCGTCTGCTGAGAAACCCTTTGCGCGGGCTGGGGGGGGGCGGAGGGAGCTCTGTATTCCCACATCTGCTTTTAGGAAGATTTGGAAAAATAATTTTGCTGAAGAATTAACAACGGCAATGAAGTTTATTCGTTTCTCTCGATACATGGTAATATACGGGGACTTGCACACAGCCGCAAGCTTGCCGCGCGGGGCAGGCGCTGCTGGTGGGGCACGTGCGTGCTGGGGATGGCCGGGCGACTCACCGCTTCTGCCTCCGCTTCCCGCCGCCCGAAAAGATGATGGGGCTATTCGCAACCATGGGAAAACTTTCCCTGTTTCATGTTATATGCCTTTAAGTGGGAGAGTTTTGCTCTCCGAGCCCTGGTTCTTTCACACTTTCACTTATTTCAGCTCTGTGGTTTCTTGCACTGAAGGGAAAGCAGCTGCTGATGATACCGAAGAAAGTTTAAATAGGAGACACCTACATGTTTTTAACCATTTATGTGCATCTACAAAACTGGTTGCAGAAAGCAGGGAGCTCGGCTTGGAAACACAAGGAATTTGTCTAGGGAAAGCCTTTTGCTTAACGAGTCGCGCAAAGCAAACGGGTGCAAAGCGCCACCTGCAACAGGCCCCGGAGCTGGTTTCGTTTCGCCGGGGATGCTCTCGGACGGCGTGGCCAGCGCCGCCGCTGCCCGGGCGAAGCGGAGCGTTGCGGAGGCATTTGGGGCTGGAGCGGCGTCCGAGTGGGAGCAGCCCGGCAAAGCGCGGGAACTGGCTGCTCTTCCCCTGCGGGAAGAAATTCCCGCGTCCCCCCGGTCCCTCTTCCCGGCCTCRCGGGTTTTTAGCCTCTCCTCACTGAAACTTCTGGGCAGGTTTTGTTTTTCCCAGCGCTCGCCGGCTGCGGGCTTGAGCCAGCAGCTGCCTCCCGCGCGCTCCCTGGGGATGGCGGCGGGCAGGGAGCCACCGGCGCTCAGGAAGCGCCGCTTTGTTGTGCAGCGGAGCCATTGAATTCAGCCGCTTCCAGGGAACCCGCGCTTGTTCGGAAGATTTATTGTTCGCTGCGGAAAGCGGCTCTGCAACGCCGGGCCGGCGGAGCAGCGTCCCTCGGCGGCGCCCAGCCTGCCGGCGGCTCGGGAACGTGGCTCGGGTCGGCACCGAGCGGGGCAGCCGGACGCCGCGGAGAGGCTGGCTCTGCGAGCGTGCCGATGCCGCAGGGCAGCTCTGCCGGCGGGTCGCCGCTCCCGCGATGCTGCTCGGCTGCAACGAGGCAGCTTGAGCCATAAAAGTGCTTTTTATTGGTCATCCGAGACGGTATCCTGGCAGCTGTCATTTACCCGGCGCGGAGCGCGGCTCCCCCCGCCGCCGTCCCCCGTCGCCGATAACTGCTGTAAAGCAGCCTTAAACAACCGCCGGTTTTCCAGCAGAGCTGGCAGGCGTCGCAAACGTGGATAAYGCAGGGGGACCGCGTGCGTCCAGCTGCGGCCCCCGTCCCCATCCCCGTCCCGCGACGTCCCGCYGGGCGCGAAAGCACAGCCCCCCGCTGCCCGGCCCGGCCGTGGCCTCTCCTCCGCCCCACGGAGCCCCCGAAAGGCGCTTTGGGGCGTCCCGGCGCCCGGGAGCCCGAGCGGCCGCGAGGCCTCGGCGGTGCCGCGCGGTGCCGAACGGTGCCGGCCGGGCCAGGCCGAGGACCAGCAGAGGGAGCACAAGAGTGCCGAAATCCCACCTGGGAGCCGGGGGCCGCCGCCGCGCTGGGCCGCACTGGGCCGCGCTGGGCCGCACTGGTGCAGCCGCACGGGGTGCCAGGAGAGCGAGAAAAACGTCCCGGGCTGCATCTGCAACCGCAGCTGCAATTTGCAGTTGCTGGGCTGGGCCGGTTGCCCGTTCAGCAGGGCATCGAGACACGCTGCCGCAAGGGCTCAAACGAGCAAAACGACGGATAACATCCGGCACGTCGCTGCCGGCGGCGCGGTACCCAGGGCCTGGTTCTGCTCGTGGGTTCCAGAGGAGCGGTGCTGGGGCGAGCTGCCCTGCGCCGGGCCGGCTTTGCCCCTCTGGCTCCGGAGGAATTCGCTCCTAGCCTGCGCTAATATTGAAAAGGTGCCGGATGGTTTAATTTTAGGCACAGTTATCTTTCCCGCTGCAGGGGTTAGCACAGTTGCGTGGCAGGGTGTCCGCAGCGGTCCGGCGGGAATAACGGAGGTGTTCGTCGCTCCTGAAAAGGAATTAAACCGTGCCGGGGAGTTTGCGCGGTTGCTTCTGGCACCGTGGCGGGGAGAATCACCGGGACTCGTCTTGCGGAGCCGCTGGATTTACACGGGAAGGCAGAGCTGGCATTTCTCACACTTTCTGCTCTCTTTTGCAGCGAGCCTGCGTCGCAGCTGCCATGCGAGACCGTCCGGGCCGGGAGCCGTGGGAAGCTGCAGGGGCATCCCGCAGCACAGCGGGGAACGGGAGTGCGGGGGCGCCCGGAGTAGCGCCGCGGGTGCATCCTCCCCAGCCTCAGCCCCCCGGGGCAGCCGCGCACCCGGGAGCGGCGGTGGCTTTCTCGCTCTTGGGTGATGATTGAGGCCTGAATATTGTGGGGGATTTCTATAGGAACTGCTTTCGGATTGAAACGGCCCTGATTGCAGCTGGTGGTGTAATTTGCTGCGAACGAGGTTCTTTCTTTGCAAAAAGTTTGGCATTCTGGTTTTCGTTGTGTAATAATTAGTGATTACATCTTTCCAGTATTTAGCCTGTGCTAATCTCGATTTGGGCCTGAAATGCCAGTAGCATGATGACACGAGCCAGCCGCCGTGCAAACCAAGGCATCATTTCCTTTCCGCAGGCCAGGAACACCAAGTGACTCACGACTGCTTCTCTCTCCCACAAACACGTCTCATGGACGCCCAGTTGCTGCCTTAAATTTTATTAAGGGCTCTGCAAGTCCCTCTTGGGGTGTAGATGCAACGAGGGAGATGCATTTGTCAGGCTGGCGCACCCTGTGAACAAAAACTTTCTGCAAACACGTATTCCCATTTTTGAACCCGTTTGTTCCCACAGTGTTCCTTCCCATCGTTATGGGATCACAATTTTGGGAATGAAAATAGGGGTGAATTGTCCTTAGCACTTCCACCGACACCGACCACCTACATCACCAGAACTTCTTTCCTTCCATGCCAAATCCTGGCAAAAGGAGGCGTCAACAAAATTATTTGATAAAATAATGATGAAAATCAGCAACTCATTATAGAGATGTAGTTTAGACTCAATGCATGTTTTTGCACAGAAATATGACTCTAAGGACACATCTAGAGTTCCACCGGTTAAACTAAAAATGTGATATTTAAAGTGGAGCAAAAAACTGCATGGGCACTGCTGTGTCTTAGTCTAAACTGGAATAGGTCTGATTTAAATTGTTAGGGAGTGGGTTTTAACTAAATTACAAAAACCCCCGACTTTAGACCAGTGTGATCATGTCTGTCCATGAAGCTGCATCAGTATATTTAAGCCAGCACAAATCTGTGGATAGACAAATCCCGGAGGGGAGGGTCGGCGGCGCGTCCTCACGGCGGTGGCATTTCGCATTCGCAGCGCCCGCTACCTCGTGTGCTGACCGCAAACGYGGCGAGTGCTACGAGCGACGGCGGGAGCGTGAAAAAAGGGGAGATCATTACGATTTGCCTGCAGTGATTAGTGAATCCGGGACAAAAAAGTTACGTTAACAAGTCAGCTGCAGCGGATTAGTCACCCGGCGTCTGCTGGCCGTTCTGCCTCCTGCACTGGGTCTCGGCTGGGCAAGAGCATTTACAGGAACTGCATTTTTCAGGCGAAACACGATTTCTTGCAAATCGTGACTCGCAGTAGCCGACGCGGACGGCTGCAAGTCCTCTGTCCGCCCGTCGCCGCGGCAGGTCGGCCAGCGCGCGGGTGAGCCGCGTGGTCTCCGTGCGCGGCCGGGTCGCTGCAGAGCACCGCGAGGGCTCGGGACCCGCCGCTGCTCCGCAYGCAGCGAGACCCCGGCCGGGGAGCGCGGCTGGCTCGGCTGTGCGTGCCAGGCTGTATTTATAAACAAATCCGGACTGGAGGGATGGCACGGCTCTATTTACTCCGGTGGCATGTAAAAGTAAACACCCCGCATGAGCTGATCATTAACTCGCTCGCCGTGCTTTGCTTTCGTGCCTTCGTGCAGGAATAGAAACATCCCCCCCCTCGCCTCCCTTGCGCCGTCTGGTTTTGTTTGCTCTGTCTCCACCAGGGCTGATTTAATGGCCCTCCTCGAACCCGGAGCAGGCTATCGTTTGCTCGCAGATCAAAACAATGCTGGCTGCCTCACATCTGCAAAAAAACCCTAAATTCTGCTTTACGATGAAGATAAAAATCCTCCTCTCGGTTTCAGAAAACAAACAAGCAGCAAAAAACTCCGTGTGGTTCAGGACAGTCCCGTGAAAACAGAGACTTTACTGTGCACTTGGTAGCAAGCCAATTTGATGCATTAATCTAGAGAAGTAAATCACAGAAGTAAGAGATAAGCACACGTCTCCCCCAAGCAAGCAGAGGCCACTTGGCTGTGAAAGGCACGTCCTGCTCAAATAACGAGTGGGAGACTTTAATTTCGTGCTCGCAATTGGTGCTTCTTTGGGGGCTTGCAGGCTGCGAGTAGAGGAGTAGCTGCACGCTATCAGCCATCTATTGAAAGCCTATATGTCTTGCACGGTTCCCATAGCTCGCAGAAAAGCCAGAGCAGACTATTTTCCCACCCACACACTTTCACAAGGAGCGAGCGGCGCCACTGCTGCGCAGGTCTGGTGGAGGGTCAAGGGTTTATTTTTCTGGAACAAGCAACAAACCTTCCCCCCCCCCCCAGCAGTAATATTTTGGGGCTGTAGCCCCTGCTACCACGGGTGCCGCCGCCGCCGCGGGCTCGGGGTGCGTGGCCGGACTGCGGCAGCCTGCAGAAACGCCTTCCTTGCGACAAGGTAAGGTTTCACAGGCAAGGGCCGGGGAGGTAGGAAACACCTGAACGGCTGCTTGTGAAATCTTAATCCGCCTCCCTGATGTTTAATTACGTGAGCCTGTGTAATCAGTGCTCAGGCAACGACTGCCGGCTTTCCAGGCAGCTCCGGGGCCGTCGTACGGGGAGGAAGAGCCCCACGACGTGTCTGCCAGGCACCGGGCACCGGCAGCACGGAGGGGGCTAGCAGGCACCTGCAGAGACCCAGGCTGCCAAAATGGAAAATTAGGCAAAAAATCCATGTTGCTTTGTATCCATCTTGGGCTGTTTTTCCCTCCTTTGGACAGCTARGATCCAGGGGTTTCTATAGGGAGCAGTCGCGCTGGCGAGGTCTGGTGCAGGTCTCCTCGCCCTCCTCCTCCAGCTGCGGGGCCTCATGGGACGCTCGGTGCGGGGCAAGGAAAGGGTCTTCACGGAGCCTCCTGCAAGGCTGTCGCTCACGTCCCGACCGCGTATCTGCTCCAACAGCGCTTTCCTGCTCGTTTGCAAAGTCCTTAACRTTTGCCAGGAGAGGTGCAGCCTCCGCGGCCGGTGGCTAGCGGCGGCGCGGTCAATGTACGCCTGCAGGTGCCTGGACTGCTTCTGCTGATGGCCTCCGCCAGCTCCGGCGGGGGATGTTGCCGGCTGCCGGGAGCCAAGAAAACCAGCAGAAGACYGAGAAGAGACGCTCCATTGCGACAACGGCCAACGGAGGCAACAGCCGTAGCGAGCGGAGCCTCTTGGCTGGGAAGAGGCAGCTGCTGAACGGCGCCGGGTTCCCTTCCCATGCCTGGTGCTTGCCGGGCGGCCAGACGCTGCTCGGGGCCGGGGGGCTCCCCGGACCTCTGCCGTGGCTGTGTGTCCGTCCGTGTGGCTGTGTGTCTGGGCACGCAATAGCATTCCTGATCCTGGCCTGGGAACATTTTAAATGGGACACTAAAGGGTAGCGACCAATGGAGACCGCACTGCGCTCCGAGTTTCCGGATGAGCAATCGCTGGCGTTGAAACGGCGGCAGCTCTGCGCGCCGGGGGGCCAAGACATCGCCCCGGCACCCGGCCGCGGTCCCAACACCCATCATGAACAAAACGGACCGCCGCGAGCCCGGCCCGGGGAGGGGGAGCCCTCTCGCCTCTTCCGGCGCCTGGCGATGGCACGGGGCCGGCCGGGGAGCGAAAACGCGTCCCAAGCAGTGTCTGCTTTCCTTCGGCCATTCGTACGGCACTCCGGGTAAACCGGAACCAAACCGCGTTTGCAGATTGCTTCGTAACCGCTCCCAGCTCCTCTCGCCGCCAAAGCGTGTGGCCCACGGGGCTCCGGGGGAGATGCGCGCACCGCCGGCCCGGAGGAGCCGCGCTCCGGCTGCTGGCGAGGAGTACCGCCGTTTCGCAGGGCTGCAAGCGAGCCTCGGCCGCGTGTTTTTCTTGCCCGTGTCGAAGTTAACGCCTTGTGCTGGTTGCTCTTTCTCTAGGTATCAGCTCTGTTGGATTTCAGCTTATCCAGCAAACTTTTCGTCCAAACGTCAGCTGCGCTAAATTTGTGCAAAGCAATTCTCATGCTGTCCAGATGCCACCGCTGCTAAAAATAGTGCAGTCTAGTCCATTTTCCCAGCTTCTTGCCTTTTATCAGTACTACTTTTAGTAGTCTTTGCAATATTTTAAGAAGAAGCGTCATCTGTTCGTGTCAGGCCAGCGGTTACTGGGAGCAAGAGGCCTTCCCAGTTCCCCCGTCCCCCCCGTCCGTGCTCCCACGCAGAAAGAGAAAACGGCTGTCAGGGAGCCGGGAGCCGCACAAGAGGGCTAAACCCAGCGGCTGCCGGCTCCGGCGGGAGCCCCGTGCCTCGGTTTCCCCGTCTCCCAGCAGGCAGGACCACGCTCACGTGGAAACACCGGGGCGTTGGGGCTGGAGGCAGCGGCAGCGGCAGCGGCGGCGGCAGCGCTGTGAGCGCCGGAGGCAGGTCCACCCCAGGACGCCGGCTCACTCGCTAACGGGTCGTTTCACGAAAAGTTTATGCCGTTTCTGAAGTATTTCTGCCAACACAGGCGGGTTTTAAGGACGTTGGCATCTTTCAAGCGCCCAGAACAGTTCTTGCGCGTTGCAGCTTTTCCTGTGTTTATTTTTCCTCCTCTTGGACATGTTGCTCAACAGACGGCGGCTTTTTTCTCCCCCGCCGGCTCCGTTTTGAGCACGCGTCCGCGGAGGTGCAGCGCCGACAGGGCACGCGCGAGGACCCGGTCGAGACCGCCGGGGTGGCCGCAGCAGGAGACTTGTTGCGAGCCGGCGGCCCCGAGAGCACGGCGCGGTCGGCCTCTGCCCGCGCGCCCCCCGCTCTGGCGCGTGCAGACCCCTGCCGCAGAAACCCTCCCGGCCCGCCGCCGCCGCCGCGGAGCTGGGGAGGCGAGCATCCAGCCGAGCGGCCCTCCAGGCGTCTTCGTTCCCCCCAAATTCGCCTGTGACCCGGCCCCCGCAAGAGCGTCTCGGATTTGCAGCGGCACGGAGCGGAGCGCTCGCTCTTCCGYGCGCTGGAGCGTCGGGGAAGGCTCRGGAAGCGCTGGTGAAGCGTTTGCACCCGGCGTCTAGCAAGCCGGCGGGGAAAATGCGTGGCAAGAGGATCGTTCCCATAGTTCTTCCAAAAATAAAAAGATCCTTGCCGGGGTGCATTTGTGGAGTGGGCTGCGTATAAATTATCCATAAATAAGCTTAGCGGTGCAGCTACGACGGCTCCTTGTTTCGGGAAGTGGGGCTCAGGCCTTCGGCTGTCGCAGGGCCAACAGGGCACAACGGCCGGCAATTTCGGGTTTGACGAAGCTGTTTGACAGCATTCATACATTAAATGATTATATGCTACCAGCTACTGCTGCAGCGTGCACATCTCAGGAGAACAGCAAACGAATCCGTTGAGGCCAGAGTATGGCGTAACAGGAGATGCAGTTATTAAGCTAAGCAAGAGGGGGAAAAAAACCCCAAATCTGTTGTGGTTTTACGCAGCGACCCGGCGTGTCGAGTCAGAACAAACGAGCAATACGGACGGACACGGACGCACGCGCTGCCATTGGCGCGTCTCTCGTCCGGATGCGCACGGTTCAGGCAAGACCCCGTTTTCCCACCTTTCGGCACGCACAGGAGCCGCGAGGCATCGCTGGCGCCGGCCGATGCCTGCGGAGGCAGCTCCTGGCTCCTCCGAGGCATTCCCAGAGCAGGGCTTATTTTGCTTTTATGCTCGCTGCCTGTTCGGTCTTTTGTGAGAAGCCACGAGGAATCGAAGGGAATCCGAAACGGCAGCGAGGATTAGAAACCCCCCGGGTCAGCGGCGCTGGGATGACGGGCACCAGCGTCCCCTCCGGAGCGGCGGCGGCACCGGGGGAGCAGCGGGGGCGGCGGGCGCGTGGCCGCCAAGCACAGCAGCCTGCCCTGGCCGGGACCCGAATCACCGCAGGAAACGCGGGATAGAGGCAGCTATACCGAGAAGGCGTTAGGAAAACTGCCTCCTTGCAAGTAATTCGGCAGCGACAAGAATAGCTGCAAACGGGATGGAGGTGGAACCATCCTTGCTGGATGGCCCCAGTTCAGGGGGGCTCTGGGACACCAAAACCTGCCGAAAGAGCCGGGTTTCCTCCGTGCCGTCCTTGCCCTGTCTTCGCAGCGAGCCCTGCCAGCCTCGGGGCTCAGCCGGGGAGAGGGAGCGTGGGAACGGCCCGGAGCAGCCCTTCCTCCGGGAGCACCTGCTGGGAGCGGCTCCAGGGCTCCGGGGCTCCGGCGCCGCATCCAGCCCTGCAGCCCCCGCAGCCCCTGCCGCATCCAGCCCCGTGGTCTCGGCACCGGCTCGCTCCCCTGCGGGCCTGCTCTGTGCCCAGAGCGGGATGGAGCGTGGCGCCGAGGAACGGGCTGGGAAAGGCTCTCGTGGCTGCGGCGGTCAGGATCTGTGCCGATAAAGCAACTGGCAGCACCGCTGGGGACGGGATGGGACGGGGTTACGCTTTGGGTCGTGTTTAGGACAGCAGGCGACGAYGGAGACGTGACCCCTCTGCCTTTCTTTCTGCCCCATGTCTTGGGCCGTCCTTGCGGAACACCCACGGGCGGCACTAAAGAAACGGGAGTTTGCGGAATAGCTGGGGCGCATGCCTCGTACGCAGCCGGGCGCACCGGGGCTCCCAAAACCCAGCTCTGCTTCAAACACCCGCTTTCTGGATCGCTGGCTCCAGTCGGCGCCGTCTCGATGAGGATCCCGTCTGGTTTTAAATTGGGGCTCTCTAGACTGCGAAGGGATTTTTTTAGGACGCTGTGCTGGTTCACAGTCCGCTCCTGCAGGCACTGGGAATTAATTTCAGTTAATTTGCCGCTCTCTTTATGCTCGATGGGCACGTGCCAGGTTTGAGCTGCTTTCCGAGCGATCCGTCCGGGCTGTCTTAGACACACGGCTTCGGCTGGCCGGGAGTGACAGGCAGGGATGGGGCCAGGCCGGAGGCAGGGGAGAGGGGCCGTGCGGTGCCGCCAGCCCTGCCGGGCTCTCGGGAACCTTTTGCACGGCCGCAGCRTTTCGGGGAGAAACCAGCTTCACCCGAGAGCAGCACGGCTGTATGCGGACCTGAGCGCTCGGCACCGCTCTCTTACGGATGGGGGAGGCGTTTCCAAGCCCTGTCTGTGTGTCCGGGAAGATATTCCCCCCTCGAAACTTTTAATTCCCGCTCCGCTATTGCCAGCTGCCTTTGCCCAAAGCCCACAGATTCCCCCTCCCTTCCTCCCCCCCAAAAAAGAGAGAAAGTTGCAAACTGTGCAGAGACTTTTACCTGGAGCCGGAGGGCTCTTGGAGAGCGGCCGGCGGCCGTGCCGCGGGGAGGGCAGGCGGCGGCGGCCAGCGTGGAGGGGAACCGTGCGGCCGGGCTGCCTCGTGCGGCGCCGCGCTCGCGGCGAACCACATTGCACTGAAAGGTTTTACTGCCCCATCCTCTAGCCCCTATCAGTCGACTCTTTGGCCGAAGGAGACGCGTCCATTCAAAGCCAGTTTACAGCGCAGGCTTTATTTTTATTTTAAAAGCATCTGGAAATTAAAAATCCCCTTTGGCGCTCGTCCACTTTGGAGAGAAAGCCAGGCCTGTCGTCTGGCCAAGCAGCCCTGCTCGAGCTGAATTGGGTGGATCCAGGGCCGGGACGCTCCGCTAAGGCGAGCGGATGCGGGCTGCTGGTGTCCCCCCAGCGTCCCGACCAACTTCCCAGCCGCGCGCCGGCCGCTTTCCCGCGCCGCATGCGTGACACCGTGTGCGCATCGCTCGGGCGCGGGGTGTCCGTTGCCCGTGGGTTTGGTCCGCTCGGCGCACGCAGGGCTCAGCCCAGGTAGATGGCACCAGTGCAAAACAGGGCTCACGTATTTCCCTTCGGGGACGGCTTATCCGGAGGAAGAGTTTAAGATCTCCAGATGCAGCTTTTACCTGCCACCTGCTGAGTCCAGGGTCCCTATTGTCACCCGCCAGTAGTAGCTGTGCCTGGGGAAGGGCTGGTGGACAGCAGAAAGGTTTGACCCGTGACATTTTAGCTCTTTTGGAGCAGAGTCTCGTTAAGGGGTGCACAACCAGCATGAGCAGCCCCAGGCCCGGGGGACTCTCACACGGCTCCTTCCTCGCTTTCCTCTGTACCCAGCGTCAGAAAATGCACCGGGGATCTCGTGGGAGAGAGTGGGGCTGGGGCGGGAGATGAATTATTTTCTCGTCCTACAAAAGTATTCTTCATTTGAGAAAATCTGTGCCGCTCGGGCTCAGGAACTGAGAAAGTCCCCTCTTCAGGGGTCACGCTCTGCAGGACAGCTCCAAGAGGCTCGCGCGTGGCCCGCTTTGCCCAGCCCGCCGTGCTCAGCGCGTGGCCAGGGCAGCACCTGCAGGTTTGGTTTCCCCTCTCGGTCACATTGGGCCGCCAGCCCTCAGTCACTGGCAATATCCAAAGCTTCTCCGCAGGCAGGATTATGAATTCCCTCCCGGGCATTTCCGCGGTGCCCAGACTCCCACCGCTCCCTCCTCCGGCAAGGGGCTCGCGGGCCAACTTCACCCCTCGTGCAGGCCAGCGAGGGCCAGGCACCAGCAGACTCGAGCGGAGCCTCTCCTCTAATCTCAGCTAAGCTCTTGCAAAGCTCTACTGCACATATACAAACTAGGCTTTCTCAAAGGCTCGTAAAACTGAAACAACTGTGGTCAGATCCTTATGGCAATGGCAACGCGCCCGTCCTTAACACAAAGCCTATCTTCCCCCATTGGATTTCAAGTCCTCGCTTCAAAGTATGGAAGCATTAGATCTTTCCAAAGAAAGGATTTCCTGAATTATTCTAGCACTGAAAAAACAATGTATTCTTCTCTGCCCTGGCTCTTGCCGGCAGTTGAACTACTTGGCTGAAATTTTCTCAAAAAAAAGAAAAAGACAGAGTCCTGACAAAAGAACAGGATCTTGCAGTTAGAAGGGTCAAGCAACCTTCGTAGCCGGCTGTGCTACCAACTCTGCCTGTAACAATATCTGCCAACTTTGTGAGCTTTGTACATTGTTTAAAGAACCTAATCAAGTTATATATTCCTTTTGAAGTCAGACAACTTTGATTTAACAATGGTTTCAGAGCTTTGAAAATCACGGTCTTGTCTAGTTTGTCTTCCATGATGGTTCCTTACCTGCCTCCCATCATTGAATAAATCATTAAAAACATAAACCAGACGCTGGATGCTAACAATAACTGCAGAGGGCCCTGCTTCCCCTAAACTATAGGGGCAATGACTAACACACTTTTAGCCTCCAGACTTAATTTAAAGCATTCTCAAACTGTGCGCTGGTGAGATGAAGTCTGCCTGAGACAATAACTTTTGCATTAGAAATAATCTCTCTCTACAGCAGCAACAAAGTGAAGATTGTCCTGACACATGACTTCCTTCAGCCCTGGTGTCTCGGCCTGCCCCGTGCGCTCCGCAGGCCACAGATTTCACTTACGTGAATCATGCCTGAAGACGCTGGAAAGGAAGACTTTGCACCACCTTAAAGAAAATAAGATGCCTGTGTTTAAATGCATGGGAGCAGTGGTTTATGCAGCTTGCGGTGAGCATGCAGCAGCCAAGCATAGCTCCTCGCAGCAAAGTCTGCCTTATTTTCAGCTAAAACATGTGCCTGGTGTGACAAGGAGCAGTGSCGAGTCTCCAGCCTAGGCACGATGGCTCTCTCTGGCTGGAGCAGTAAGCCGTTGAGTTGACCTCAGCCTCCGTGTTGCAAACAGGCATTGAGCTAAAGCACTTTGAAAACTGGAATTTACCTTGCCAGAAGACAGATTACCCATGCATGGAGCTGTTCAGGGAGATAGGATGGTGGAAGATATAGCGTTTCTGACCCAGAGACCTCAGCCTGTGGAAAGCCTGTAGCTAACAGCTGCTCAAGAGCCGACCTGTGGGGAATATATCGCTTAACAGAGGAACGCACTTAACTGCATTACTAGTACAGCTAAATTAGCGTCTGGAGTTCGAGCTCTGGCAAAGAAACAAAGTTTTGAAAACTTAGTTCAATATTCTTTCACTTTCCTATGACTGCACAGCCGACAGCTCAGTTAATCTTGCCATTTTATTTGCATATTTTGTCATCCCTTATTTACAAGGTTTGCCGTATTACTCATTTGAAGCTATAACCAAAAGGCGGGGAGCAGACAGGAGGAGAGGAGGAAATCTTAGGGCCTACTAAAGCTAGGGAAATTTGTATCAGTGAAAACTCATTCATGCAGATGGGCTTTGTCTTTGCAACGTACCGATGTGGCGCAGCATGATGGGGAGCTCGGTGCAAAACTTCCCAGCGCAGAATGGACCAAAAGGGGCGTCACTAAAGATACACCAACAGGGAGGCTGACGGGGAGCTCAGGGAGGAGTATTGTCCTGAAACTGTTCTACAAAAAGCTCGTGGTAACGTGGTGACGGCACCTCTGCTTTGATTTAAGACCTTTGCATGACGACCTCCCAAGTGACCTGGACACACTCAGCCTCAGCGTCGTGTTGGAAGCCTTGATGAAGATATCAAGTGAATATTTGCAGAGCCCTGCAAAATCCATCTGCCTTTTCATTAATGTGACAGAAGAACGGGCAATAAACCAATTATCAGGTTTCCTCAGAAAAACTTCCACATACTAGGCTTACACAGAAGTACAAAAAAAGTAACACTTCCTCCCCTCTAATACTAGAAGCTGAATTATCGTGCCCAGTTTGGGAGTAACATAGTAATGCAATTCCAACATCGGAAAGCCAGTACAAGCTGTGAGTAAATGGCCTTCAGTGGTGGTTTTGGTAAATCCATCATTTTAGTGGAGCATTGCGCTTCTTGTTGCAACAGATCAGGAGCACGTGTTTGCAGTCAAATGCAGGGCTGGGGCCAGCATTCCCAGCGAAGAGGTGGGATGGCCGGACTGTGCCAGCTTGGCCATGCAGGATGACCTGTGCTCAGCTGGAAGGTGGGAACACTCCTCTGTGCCCCGTCGTATCTCCCTTCTGGTCCTTCGCTGCCGGGGCTGCCCCGCTTTATCTTCACACCACATAGATTCATTTCATCAGAGCGGTGATCAAGGAGGGTGAAGAGCCATCGCTGCCAGGAGACACTGAAATGGTTCATTCCTGATTGTCCTCAAGAAAAAGACCCCAAACCCTTCTTCCTGTGAAACCTGGCCAAAGCAGTAACATACTCCAGAAATTATCCATCGCCCGGGGAACTTACTAGAATATAAAAGACCATAATTTCTTCATTCTTAAGCCATATTTTTGATTAAGTTATGTAGAATGGTGAGCAAAACCTGAAAAGTATCTTTTATAGAAAACGTTAATTCTCTATGATGCTTTTTCCTTATGAAGAATGATTTACCTGTCTCTTGGGTTATGGTCTTTGTACAACACAGCACATGGCTGTTCTGGTTCCTTAAAGCTGAGATACAGACCACAGGCAAACAGCTGTCCCACAGTATCGTGGGTTGTTGATGACAAATGGGAAGCCTTTACAGGCAGCTTGCGTTTTTTTCATCTGAAAGTCTCGATATATTAGTAGCTGCCAAAGCCTAACATCCTTCCATATCTATTATGCCATCACCTCTGCAAATGCTTTCAAATTAACAACCAGCCAGGTTTCCTTTCCGCGACCAGGCAGAAAAATAAAGAGAAAAGAAGACTGAACAGAAGTTGTTGCATTACAGACTACCTTCTCCTTGGTCCCACTTAGCAGTTGCTTTGTAAAGTGATACGAAAGGTTGTTTATGCTGGGATACATCTAAGGGGGTGAATAGGAGCAAATGCTCCAGAAAGGGATCACAGCTGTTTCCTTTCCTACCTTTGCCTTTCTCTGATGCTGGAATTGGGATCCAGCGCAATCACCCCTGCGCCGGCAAGCAAGCCAGGGCTGCTGTCCGCTGTAGGAACAGCTGTGGTGAGAATTAAGCATTAATTCATTAGCAATTTCATTTCCTTTTTAGCCCATTACTTTTTTCCTCCTGTTTGTGTCTGGAGAGGGGTTACTTTTAGTCTCTGCGCATAGCTGGAGGCAGCCATGCAGAGGACGGGCCTTTCTGTAGAAGCAGATCCACTGTTCCCCTGGCAAAAACACTCTAGGAGGAATGGAACAGAAAACAGGACCACGTTGCGATAGGAACATTTTATAGCAGTGTATTGCACAGCTGTCCCATCATTGCCAACACGGACTTCCAAACAAGCAGACGTGAAGGGATGTACAGCGAAAAACTGGAACACGGCCCAACACCTTGTCAGAATAAGGTGTCACGATCCCAGGCTCCAACTCTGTGCATCTAGGGAAAAGATAGTATGTCTAAAAATAATGAGAGTGATACTCAAAAATCAAGAAACTTCACTTTTATGTGTCTTCTCATGACTCTGAATTCTTCCTGTAAATTGCTTCATCTTTTGCTCCTGATTGATGGCCTCATCTGCTTGGCAATGGGAAGCGGAGACAGTGGCTTCGACGATGACTTGCTGGGCAAGGCTGGGTGCTCTCAGTCAAGCAAGAAGGTGCTCCGAGACCTCCGATGGCTGCTGATGGGAGATCACACTAAGGCAATCCCAGGGATCCTCCTTGGCTTCCAGTGTATCAATAAAATCTACATGGGGGGCTTCATATCCTCAAAAATTGCCATGGTGAGTAATCCTCTGAGATTTGAAGTTATTCTTATAAACATAGGCTTGACAAATACTGTTTTTTTTAATATCAAAGGTTTACATTTGCTTTTAAACCAATGTTTAGAAATAAATAGCCATAATATTCTGTTCCTACATGTCAGTTGCTTTGGGGAAAGGCTGTATTCGTTTCAGGGTAAATGATGCAGGATCTGTTCTGCTAACTGATACGCTTTTAAAATCGCATATATAACAGATGCTAGTACACAGTTCATTTATAATATATGCAACTAATAATAGAGTATGTTGTATCATGGGAAACACGTTTTATTTTTACCTTCACCGAGAAGAGGACAGAGTTGCATTCTTGTACTTTTTACAACTCTTCCTAGGCCCAATTATAGCCAGCAGCAAAACTTCCACCAACTTCTTTGGGTCTGGCTCCACGCTCTGACGCGCGGCAGGTCCCATCTCCCAGGATCAGGTCTAAGGTAGCGCAGTGAGGTCTCAGGCAGAAATGAACGCTTCGGTGGTTTGGTGTCTGGTGAACCCAGTCCTAATTTAGCAGCTTTTTTTACATGCACAGAAGTTGCAGAGCCCTGTTGCCGGCTCACCCAGATGTGCTTTTGCTGCTCTCCTGGCCATCCACCGGCACTGGCAAGGGCGACGGAGCCATGCAAGGAAAGTTCTGTAATTAAATAAAGGTGTTTTCTTTGCTCGGAGATGCTTCTTTGTCAATACGAAGTTGGGCTGGCTTTACGAAAAGAGGGAGAAGCCTGAAGGGCTATCACCAGCATTAAGCAAGACCCCTGCCTTCTCGTTTTTGCTAGCTCTGACCCTGGGTCCATCCGCAGCTGCCGCAGGTCCCGTTGCTGGTGGCTGGACCGAGCTTTGAGCTGGTAAACCAAGCGCACTCCCTTGCACAACCCCGCACAGCCAACTCTCCTTGCGCGTGCAAGGCCCATAAGCGACCACCTGAGCCAACTTCTGATTTAAAAGCAGGACTGAAAACGCTCCTAGCTCTCAGGATGGCAAAGCAAAGCTGCTAAAGGGACCYGGGAGCTCCCCGCTCGGGAGACGGATGGCGTCGAGCCCCCGGTTTAAGCAGAGCTGCCGGCGTTGGAGTTGCTGTTGGAGGTATTTCAGCTGCTGCCCCGCGCTCGCAGCAGCTCTCTGCAGGTTGCTCGCCTGCCCCGGGCAGCAGCTTTCCGCTCGCTGACTTCCATCGCGGCACTGCCGTGTTGTCCGCACGGGCAGCCCCAGCGCCGCCGGGGACGGCTACGGTGGGGAGCTCGTATCGAGGGGACTCCAGGGGCTGCTCCCCTCTCCCTTACGCGACAGCTTCAGCCAAAAGGGACTGCCAAGGAATAGGCTCAGCCCTGATTTGTGCAGGTAAATGGTGGGGCAAAAATCAGAAGCGTAGCAAATTTTATTACCCCTGTACTTCTGGGGCAGGCAGAGAGCATCTTCAGCCTCTTTGACACCTCGAGACAAGCCTGGCAGGGCTGTTTCTTCTTGTTTCTATTCCACGTGTAGCTTTTAGCATTGCGCAGGAGGAGACCACAGCAGAGCGAATGCAAGATGCAAACTCTCTCTTCTTAGCCTCTTGGCTAAAACCCAAATATTTTAAACATTTCTGCTAGGGGTCGATTCCCCCAGCGCGTCTCATAGCTCTCATCTCTAACCGCTATAAACCAAAGACTGTTTACATTAGATCAGCACATGCCCATAGTGCTTTACACTTTACAGCGCGTGCACATCGTATATAGCTACATAAATAGGGAAACCCTCCGAGCAAGCTCTCTAGCGGTCTCGGCTGGGGAGGTGGGGGCTGCTCACACACCCGTGTGCACCGCCGGGGTCCGGGGCACTAAAGGAAACCGGTGGGAGGACTCGAGAGAGCTTCCCTAAGCCTGCGCTCTGAAGCCCTTGAAAGAGATGAGCTAGCAGAATGACTGCAAGAAGCAAAGGCGCACTTTCCATCAGCACACTCAATGGGCAGCCAGGCTTGGGTGATGCGACAGATAGGCAGAAAGAGACTGTCTAACGATAAGATGCACACAACACATTTCTGGTAAATGTGCAGAAGTATCTTCTGGGTATGAGAGCTGAGTTTTGCATTGTGTCCTGTCACAGTGCAGCTTTATTTACAATCCTGTGGTTGATTTCTTTACGAGGGGAAAGGAAAAAAAAAGGATGATGGAAGTCACACAAGTGGTTACATGGAAAGATCTGTTGAACTTGCAAGACCACTAGTAGATAATTTAACAAAGATCTTTAACAAGTCTCTTTCTAAAGGAAAAAATAGGTCCACTTTAAACCCTGCTTTTCCAATTTGGATGTCTAAATCAGTACTGCAGCCCTTCAAAACAGCCAAACTCTGTAGGAATTGCCATAGCGAATCAGACACAGAGTTATGGCTGCCAAATGTAAAAGAGAAAACGTGAGAAACTCCGTAACAGGCAAACATGGAGTAATCTTCCTTCCCCCAGAAGAGCTCACCCCAGCCCTGGAGACTGGCTAACACATTAAAGCAAGAGGTTTTGTCCTATACAAACTAGGGGTCGTATGAATTCTCCAGCAATGGCTCTTCTCCACAGGAAGATTCTGCAAAGCATTTGATAATTTTATAGAAACACCTCATTGCATATTTTAAGTATTCCCTTTACCGTCCTCCTCCCAGAAGCATATTAATCTCTCCAGTAAAATACAATTAGAGACATAACATCTTGTGGTCACCTGAACATATGGAGAAGCCTTCACTAGCACGACTGTTTCAAAGCCACTGGAGAGGCTCGTGCGAGGAACGTGGGTTCCTCCCCAGGAGACACCTGATTCTCAGGGAAGGAAGTGCAGGGCAATTAGTCATTGTAAAACAGTCTAATGTGGCTAAAGAATTAGGAATTGCCTAGGTCCCAATAAAACCCAGTGCTTTACACGACTCGAGATGCAGTTGGAGGAATCTGGCTAATCTTTGACTCTCCTAGTAAATCATTCATTGAGGCCATCTGTGAAATATGAGAAGAGCAGCTTCGACCCAAGATTCCCGCTTAGCAAAGCTCTTACTAGCTTGGCCAGAAAGAAGCTTTCCTGATAAAGCCGATAGCTAGTCCAAACCCTCATGATTTCCAGCAGCAATAATCCTTCTGCGGAGATTAGAGAAGCAGCCCTTGAAGGTCCTGAAGTACGGGTGTGCATTTCAAAAAAGGTCAAGGGAAAAAGCCCAACAGCACTTGCCAGGGGAGGGTCTGGCCCAGCAGGGCATCTCTTGCTGCTTTCTGATCCAGCAGCCTCCACAGACAGGTCCCACGTGCAGCCCGTGTACGAGGCTGATCGCATCCCCCCTCGGGCACCACGGGAGCTTCCATGGGGCACAGAGAGAGCAGCAAGGAAAGACCCTGGTGTCTCGACGGCCTGGACTGAACCTTGGTTTTGTTCAAGGARGAGCATGGACACCCATCTGGAAACTGCTATTCAGCTCTCGCAGCTCAATCTGGAACCCAGACTTCCCCATTTCTGGAAAGTTTGTACCTGGGTTGAAACAGTGTGGTGTGGGACCATTCCTTGAGGAGGAATAACTTCCAAAACAGCCCCTCTGATTCTCAGCAGCAGACCGCTTGGTGCGCATCTGCTGCCTCTGTCCAGATTTGAGTCTATTTTTTAAGAAGCAATTAGTTTCTCTCCGCAGGTGTTACTGCTAACCTGGGAATAGAAGAAATTCCTTAGGCAAATACTTCATACAGCAAAACAAATAAAATTTTTAGCTTATTGGAGAAATGGGCTGAACACCTAATCACAGCATTCAAAAACGTGAGTTACGATCTGTCTCCTTCGTGAAGTAAGACAATACCATTTTTGACTTTTTTTTTTAAAACCTTCCAGTTTCCAAACTTTTAGGAGCTGCAATTCTCAGATGGCTCAACAACTAGAAGGAAGAGAGAGTTTCAAGGTGAAAGATCAGATGTCCCAGCCCCTGGAGCCAAATACTTAAAGGGAAGTGAAGTGAAATCCCAAATAGAAGGCAAAATAAGATCGTGAATAACGGTCAAAGCCTGCACCTACCCGGTGCTGGGCTCCTAGAGAGGGCATGGCTTGCAACCTCTCCTTATGACTTTATCCTATTCTGACGCACAGAGTGTGAGTGCCAGCCTCCCTGGCTGAGGCACAGCGCTCTCATCTGCTCCTCACCGACAGCCCCGGCTTGGGACAGAGACGCCGTCAGCCACACACATCTACCTGCTCTCCTGGGGGTCCCGACACAGTGCCCTGTGGTCCCTGGCGCACTGACACGTGGCACAGAGAAGATGAGGAGGTCCTACCTTTGAAGACCTTCAGGCCTTATGCATGGTGCAAAACCCTAGGTATTTATACTGTGGTTAGGCACCTTGCAGACATACAGACCAAGAAGCCCAAATACACCCTCTCCTTCCCTGATACATACGCTTAAGCTTGGGCATGACATTCTTGGTTTAGTGTTGAAGGCTTTGGAAAGCCTGAGCCCWAAGGATAGAGCTCCTGAGGACTAAGTCAACTTTGGGAAGTGATTATGTCTTGGACCAGCACATGTCAGACAAACAGTAGGAGTGTAAGTTCCTAGGAAGCCAGTGATCCTCTTTGCTGTTTGAACTTCAACCAAAATTTGGTGTGATAATCCCTCCGTGCTGTGGTTTGTAAGGTTTAAGTACTCCTACTGTTTTCCTTGGCTATCTGGTGTTCGCTGCACTGGGCCTTGAGGTCGGTAAATGTGTGGAATGCATCAAATGTTCTGCCTTCTCCCTGAAACCTTCTCAGATCTAAGCAAAGCAGCATCCCATCAACCATTACACCGACCAGCTTATTAAYGGTGCATTTTCTGTTGTGGAGAGAAATAAGGCAAGCAAGACTGGGAACTGCTCTATTTTGCAAGCACAGGGTTCTTCCTCCCACCTTACTAAGGATATAATTGTTGAAGAAAACATTTTTTCCCTGTGTACTGGCTGAGGATGTTATGGAAATGATTCCTCCATCTCCAATTATCTGCAAAAAATACTATAAAGGAGAAATGGTAGGGATGAGCCAGCATCCYGCCCCTGTGTCAGAAGCAAAGGAGAGRGGAAGGGAGATGATATCCAGAGGGTAACGGAGAGGCACTCAACTTCAGCCGGTCCATGGCAGGACCGGGGATGTGGTACTGATGACTGCCCTGAGCAGAGCTGTGGAGAAGATACGCACAGGATCCACCCCAGCATGGCAGAGGAGACACAAGAAAGGGATCTCATTTCTACGTGTTATCTGGGCTCTGGGGCAGAGGGATTTTCCATTAGCCAGGCAGGACTCGTATCGTTCAGCAGAAAACTACTCCGACCTCCCCAGCACGGCAAAYGCGGTGCATCCTCCGCCCTCCAGATCGCACCCAGGGAAGACTGCAGGATCTGTCATAAAACCTCCTCCCCGCGCAAAAGCAGGAAGCACAACTTTCATAGGACTATCTTAAACAGAGAAAATCATCCCAAACCTTCCCTTTGCAAGCATCGCATCCCTCCTGGAGCCCTTTGTGATCTAAGCTGTTTAGGAAGCAAATGAAACTGAATGAGCCAGAGAGACATTAATGGCTATTTCTCCAAGAAAGCAGAGCTTAATTTTACCAGGGGGATCTTGCGTTTGCCATGACCCCTCCAATGGCGCACAGGAACACAGAAGGTTTGTTCTTGCAGATCTGCAAAGAGTTTTGTCTTTGTTCTTAAAAAATTATCCCCCTTCCTGGAAAAACCAAACCCCAAGAAGCAACAGCTCATCTTCAGTTAGTAACATGCAGCTTCTCCATGGCCTGTAGCACCTTTCTGTTTCTCTCTAATCAAATAGACCTTGGGCTTGTAACCTCTTCAGAGACCTTCTCAGGCTGCAGGTAAGACGGTCGATGCATTAAAAGCAGGCAACGTTTTGCAAGTGGTAACCCTCAAAGTGTGTGCTCCAGGGAAGGAGAGTGGAACAGGAGGCAGGGAGGAGGATTGCCAAGCTCAGAACCGCTTGTCTTTTGCTCACAGTTAGTATCTGTTTAGCTAACTGGCAATTGAGATCAACAGCTAATATTTTTCCATCCAATCTAAGTGAGCTAGCAGTTGGGTTTCATTCAAGTAATTGTTCTAATGGATAATAATGTGTTATTATGACTAGAGAGCTTATTACTAGAATGCCGCACTAAATTCAATAACCCCAACTCACCATATATTGTCCCTCTTGTGGGAGGTTCAGCTGCCTGAGAAGGARCCTCAGAGAGTTGCATGATCATCTCTAAAACCTTCTCCCCTAAGTTCCAACTTTGGAGAACAAGTTGTTCATCATATACTGAATTCAACCTTGGAGTACCTCCAGTGAAAACAAAAGGAGTAACAACAGGAATGGATTAGACCCAATTACTTTCACATTTCTCCAACTTGAATTTCCAATTCCAATACTAAAGGAGGAATAAGAGAAAATGTATGGCACGATGACAATATTCACACTTCAAAACATAAGTCTGCCTATGCTGTGAGTCCATGTCTTTGGAAAGTGCAACAAGGTGAGCTACCATAGGCTTATCCGTAAACAAAATCCTGCTGTCGTCTAGCAGAAGCAATGTATATTCCCACTTCTGCCACTGCGTTGTAATGATTTTTGAACAAAACGGTCAAATTCATCCTGCAGTTCTAGGTTGCTATGCTTGAGACTTACACGTCTGAAGAAAACTAGCATCTGCCAAGCTGAGATATAAAGTCACAAGGATTTCATTTAATGAAAACATACTGAGTAAAAGTAAAGAGTAGGTGTTCTATACTAATGCCATTTTCTAGGGGGAGTTATGCACAGATCAGGAGAGGGCATAATCTCACCCACAAACCCTTTTCTGATAGATCATCTCTTTGGCATCTGCAGTAAAATAGATGCGAACCAACAAAAAGCAAGTGGGTAAGCACTGAGATACCGAACACCACTCTCCTTTGCTGACTATCAAGCCAGCTTTCTCTTGGTGTGTGCTGCACCGCTCACTTATTAGCTTTTAAGCAAGTTTCTTCTGGCTTTGACCTACTCTTTCCTGCCTGTGCTGATGAGCCACGAGTGTGGAGTGGCTTCCTCTGGGCCAGGTCTTCAGCGCGCTCTTTCAGGGGCTGCCACATGAAGTTAGCTTAAGAAAAAATGTTGCTCTTTTGTTTTCGCTGGAGTTATTCCAGGGCTGGATTCAGTGTTTTACAGAGGGTGTAACAGAGTTATCCAGTGATCAGAGAACCAAACTGCAAGTCAGAAATCCTGGGCTCAATCCCTAGGTCTTATTAAATCAACGCTAATCATTTACTCCCTCTGTGGTCTCACATACACATTCGAGAGTTTTAATAATTATTATGACAATATTCATWTAAAATTATTCCTTAAGAGATAAATATAAGAAACATCACAGAAGCAAAAAGATTAAGTCTCAGACCAGGTTCRACCCAGGAGCTTTACAGAGCAAACGCACGGCTCCGTTCAGCTGACACGCTGGAAACGGAGGAGTTCAGCTCGGTTGCTATCTAGTTCAGAAATCACTGCACATTGTTTGCAAACTTATCAGGAGTGACTTGAATCGTGAATTAGCCTCGGCGAGGCAGCTGGCAGGCTGCTGAAGCACACAATGCCTGCTGAAGCTGCACTTCCTGCTGGAGACGTGCGAAGGAGAAGGCAAACTATGAACGAGCAGAGAAGCCGCTCCCAACTCGAGTCAAAACTACGTGCAGCACAGTCACAACCGGGCCCGTCGCCGATCCGGGCTCCAGACCAGAACTCCAGGCAACGGCAGCACTGATACTGCTCAACCCACCTACAGCACTGGCCACGGAGAGGTCCCAAAGCAGTTTATGAAGATCAGGCTCACCCACCTTCCCCCACCTCCGCGCTGGCTGGCTGGGGCCGCAGGGCTGCGGTCGGACCCTTCCCGACCGCCTGACCTGCTCCGCAACCCCGCGGGCGGCTCTCCGGCCCACAGCTCACGGTTGGAGCTTGGTCCTTTCTGCATTTTGGCTTTCCGTAAATAATCCCCAGTTATTTGGACAAAAAGCAGCAGCAGACCCCAAGACACGTGCTAGCCAGCCTTACCCAAGTGCTCACCTGGACGCGGTGTCAGAGCACGGCTACGGGGTCGGACACTGGCTCCGCACGGGCCAACGTTCCCCTGGCACTGSGGGGTACAGAGCTGAGTCTGCTTCAAGTTCTCCAAGATCCAGGTCTGCACATGCCCCCCCAGAGAAAGAGCAGAAAGACAACCTTCCCGCGCGTGGTTTGATGGGAACACCGCAGCCTCAGGCTTTCAGGAAAAGACTAAAACTAACTTAAATATGCCACAGCATGCTTCTAAAAGACCTCACAGGCCTGAGAAAACAACCAGTATGCACCATAATCTTTAAAAAGCTCTCTTTCTGTGGCTAGGGCCTTTCATCCATTTCTGGTTGTCAGTGGATTTGATCAAAGTCTCTCCAGCACAGGATTGTATCATTCTTGCGTTCAAACAGCTTCCACCTGTTTTGTTTTGGTCAGTTTTAACATTATCAATATAACGAAGTCCAAGCCTGACTCTGGAAAGCCATCACTGACTCCGAGAGGAAGAGTGAAAAGAAAGAAAGCATCAGAAATTTTTAGCAATAGAAGTTGCAGGATGGTCACAATTTAGATGCACTGCAGCTGATATTACCGCTGCTCCTTAAATACCGTTCTGTGCTTTGCAAGCCATGATACGCCATCCTGTGGTCATACGGATAACCATTAACTTCTCCTTTCTTCTGCTCCAAGGCACTGAACACAGTCAGATTATACGCAGTGCGTGCTGACACTTAGGTGGTAAGTACTATATGCACCAAATCCCTTGCTGCTAATACAAAGAAAGGCTAAAAAATTGTAGATACTCCCCGAAAAATACCTGAGAAATCCCGATAAGCGCAAGTTGTATGATGTGGCTGTTGCACGGCTGGCTCGCTGGCTGCAGAGCAGTACCACAACTCCTCTTCCTCAGCACGGGCCTTTTACTGGCAACAAGCTAACCATGATACTTAACAGGAAAACCATCATTTCCTCCACACCAAGCAGCGTCCCAGCCTCCCACCCCGCTGTGCCATCTCCGTCCTACTTCCCCTTTCTGCTCCAGCATAGCGAGCTCTCCACAGTCCCTTGTCCAGGCAGGTCCATCGCTCCCCCACCGTGGCATGCTCTCTGGACACTTCTGTCCCGCTCCTACATCCCTGACACGCTTGGTTCCTCTCTCATCACCCCTCTCCCCCATGGAAAGTTTTGCCCACCAGTGCCTAGGACACGCGTTGTCGCTCAAAGGAAGCTGGCAGTCGCGTTCCTGGAGACAGCAAGTTGAGCCTTGCTTTAGTTGGCCAACAAACATGACTCTCATCTTCAAGGCAGATGCAATCCCAGCTGGGGGGGGTGGTGTTAAAAGCAGACACGCAAATCCAGCTAGCCCTCCATACCCCTCCTTGTCCCCCACCTCTCTTCCAAATGTGCGTTTGATCCTGCTCCGAGAGCTGTAACCCGGCCCACCCTACCCAGGCTGCCTTGATTGCTCACGCTGCTGGGCTTCAACACAGGAGGAAAAAAAAGTGACCAGCAGCAATAACAGTCCTCGAGCGGCAAATGTTTCCTATTACAGTACTAGCTCTTTCAAGCTCTTTGATGTTGCTTCTCCCACACAAAGCAAGCTGTTTCTTTCACAGCCTGTTCTTGCACACGAACAAGATGTTACATGTACTGGACGTAGCACATCCTCAACTCTTATTTAAAGCACATTTGTCCCAACTCACTATACTTTGTTCTTTGTGTCATTTTTCAAACCAGTACTCATACATCACACGCACAGAGGCATTTTTATTCTAGCTTTCCCTTTCACATTTATTTTTCTTCCAAATTTTTAGAGGTTCTGACCTTAAGTAGAAGTATCGACGCTGAATTAGAGTTGAGATTAAGCTGTGGGGCTCAAGGCTATAGCTGAATTTTCCCTAAATGTTAGGAGCTCAGAGAGGAAAGGGTTTGACGTGTCAGAGGCCAGATACAACACTTAGATTTGGATTCCAGACTAGCTGATTTTGGTTACTTTCTTGGTTCTCCTTAGGTCTCTGCTTTGTGATACCACCCCCTTCCTACCTGTGTATTTGTGCCCAACTTTCTTTTTTTCATACTGAAAAATTGTTGACCACCCAATGCATCGATAAACCACCGTAGTTCTTGTGACAAATTTAAATTGCAAATGATTTGGGGCAAGGAAAATCTTTTTGTTCTAGCACAATAGGGTTTTCGTAATCTCAGCTATAAACTACCCCAACACAAATAATAGCCTGGCGCTTTTGCCAACTCTTTTAACTGTGGGGAAAGTTAACGAGTGGTGGCGGCTGTGGCTGACTGCAGGACATTTGTTCAGGCAACGCAAGAGTCAACACAGGCAGCGGCTGAAAAAACAAGTGCATGTCATTGTCTCCAAGATTCATTTGACTCATGTTGTTAAATATGAGTTACTTTTATAGAGTTCGGCATAAACCATATCCAAATGCCTTGCAGAATTAAAACACAATGGATAATTCTTCCAGAAGAACAACATGGCGTTATCTGAAAAATAATCAAAAGCCCCAAACTCTGTTATACCCCAAAATAAGAAATACATAAGAGTCCATGAAGTCTGATAGGACTTTACCACATCTGTTACTTATAGTAAGACAGTCAACTCATAGTTATTACCAGCAGGTAATCATTTCCGTTTCTATAAAGGTAAAATCTCATGGCCCTCAGAAATAATCTAAGGGAGATTAAAGGTGTCATTATTACAGTCTAAAATGATGCTTTTTGGAGAGAAAGGACGTGCCAGACAGCTTGGTGTCATTAGTGGCTCTGTCGAATCATGGGGGATCGTTACTACAAACCGTTATTCAGAGACCTGAAACAGGTCATGCCCTCTGTTACAAATGAGCAAAACTTGTGGTCATTCAGCAATAAGTTCTTACTTTACAGTAAGGAAAAATGTGTGTGTGGGGGGGAAACGGGAACCTATTAGGTTGTGTTGCTATGTTACTAAGGATATATTCAAAAGATTATTTCCTACATTAAAAAAAAGAGGAGTCTGGTATAAAATCAGCATGCTAAAAATAGGTGTTTCTTTGTTCTGTTTTCAGCTTTTTTTAAAAAAAGAACTTTACAGTCTTTAATGATCACTAAAACTAGCATGCATTCTTTGCTGAATGCAAGAACGTACCTACTCYGCATTTCCAAACTTTTAGAATTTAAGAGCAAAACAAATTGTTCCAGGTTTGAAAAGACAATATTGGCCCAGGCGTGCTAATCAGAGTCAAGACTCAAAACCGAGGCCCAAAAGGCCCCATATCAAAAGGCTTCCAGATCTAAAAGCAAGTAATAAAAAGCAGCTTTAATGCAAAATGGTTTGGATTGAAACAAGAGACTTCCGTTAAGCGCCCAGTGCACTAATAAAAGGAGAGCCTTGAGGTATATGTGCAAGTTAAAAGTGGAAGTTGTGAGCAGTTGCCTTTATGGGAATGGTAGTGACAAGCCAGCAGCCCCAGTCATTATAATCCACTTACACGAAGACTCTTTACTTGCAGCAGGAAGTAAATCCAGGCTGTTATGCTTAAACCAGCACTGCAGCTTATTCACTCCTTAAGAAAACAGACCTGTCCTAAAACAACATCCACTTTTGATTTTAGCCTGAAGGCAAAGGTCCTTGCAGGGAGGTAGGTAACTGGAGTCCTTAAGGAAATCCAGCCGCCAGCTCCCTGCCCTCTCCAAAGACGGCTCCGAAACTTGGGCAACTGTGACTCCCATTTTTGATTGGCAAATGTGGCTTTTTCTTTTGGGGATGGATTGAGCAAACAGTCCTAGACTTGCCGACGAGCTTTTTTCTAGAAGTCTGAATAGGCCATGCCCTCCTGAGGCTCTCTCAGCTGCCGAAAAAATGCGTTTTTGAGTTGAAAGTTAGTTGGGGGAGTGAAGTCTACATTCAAGGCTAAAATTCCAATTTGTATTCAAAGGAGCTAGGTACTGGGTCTTTCAGCTGCTCAGAGTCATGTGGTACCTTCAATGACCCACCTTACAGCAATCACCAGATTGGCTAAGGATTATTTAAGTAATTTGGAGAGAGACTAAAATATTGAATGGTAGGCAAGTCTCTCTGCACTTACTGTGGACTGTTGCCATTTATATAATAGCCTTGGAATACAAGAGGCAGTTTGTATAGCTGCAGAAATATTTCTTGGCCTTTGCTCCAAAAAAGCAAATGAAACAGTCCTATGACTTCATGAAATATTTGAACCAAAATTAACGCAAAGCTTTTTTTATTATGAAGTTACCAGGAAGATTATATGCAGATGAAATTGCTCCAGGAAAAACAAATTCACATCTTTGTCATCACACAATAGATTAGTAAGGTCTACAGATAAGAACGTGGACAATTAGAAAAGTTCCCAAGACTAGTCAATTCTGGCACACAAACACAGTAAGAGAGTCCCAAACCCGCCTAAGTTCAAGTCAACTTCTGCATACAGCCTGCAACATAGTTCTGTCCAGATAAATCTGCCAGATTGAAGCTTTACATTTAAAATGTTTCTAGCATTTAGAGATGTTGAGTACTTTACTTTTATCATGATTTTAAAAATTTCCACCTCACTGTTTCTATACACATTTTATTTTTCCTTGTGCATTTCAAGACTGAGCTTCCCAATAAAGTCTGCAGGACTCAGATTTACCTCCTCACCCACTGACAGTTTAATTACTTTCTTTGTAAGAGAACATATTTAATCACACACAGTCAGAAAAACAGCCTCTTAAATAGAGGCTTTTTCTGGGCCCATGATCCCCAATTTGAAATTCAATGAATTAGAATGAAACATGCACACTGGGATCCATTTCCTGATTCGGAACACTTGATATTATCAAAACATGAAGAATTCTACAGCTGACATGCACTTTTTTTTTTTGGTTTTCTAAACCACCGATAAAATCCTGCCAGCATTTTAAGCTTGCTAAATGAGGGTTCGTTATGCTTCCAGTAATAATCTAAAGGCAGTGCCAGTCAATGAGCCATACAAAGACTGACAACGTAATACTGTACTAATTAACGTACTAAAAATAGTCTATGTAAAATGCTGCTTGAATTACACTGGTTATTTGCAAGTATTTTTTTCTTCTCAATAGTCGCTGTACCAATGGTAAGCCATCTCTGGGGTTTCTCAGCAATTCTCAGCAAATATGCTTTGAGTAGCCCCTAACTTCCAAAAAGAAAAAAAAGGGGGGGGGGAGGGAGAAGGAGAAATTCTCAGACACCCATCATGGCAATTCAGTACAAATAAGTCTGGTGAAGTTAAAAACAAACAGAAAGCCCCCAGAGACTGCATTCAAAGTGTCTGTGGTTATCTATTAAAGCTGGCTACCAGCACCAGCTGGTGTTCTTCCCCAAACCAGTATCTAATTCACTACAGCAAGGGCAGTTAATAAATCCAGAAGACGCAACTTTTAGTTGGTTTTAGTCAGAGCGTGCTGCACTAACCTTTACACTGCAATAAAGATCGCCTCTGTAAGCGGCAGCAACTCACACGCAGTTAAGTGCAAACACCAGCTGTTAGAATATTAGAAAACTTTGTGTGTCCAGTTTTAAAATGAACACGTGAACTTACAAGCTGTGTGAAAGATTTCAGTCCTAAATGGGACCTATTACAATTACACAAGGACATTCATTCTGAAACAACAGACACAGCGTGTACATATATATATATATATWTTTTTTTTATAAAAGAGCAATGTCTTCTGAAGTGTGAAGACTAGTCAGAACATTAAAAAAATGCTGTAACAAGAGTGATAGTTGTGCGTTTGCTTTATGAAGCTTACAGTCTAATGTTTACAAAGGCCAGCACTTATATAAGACTCTCCACTGACAAACAAATCTGGAATACATCAATTGTACAGGTAAGTCAGCCAAAAATAAGAACTATGCTCTTCTCAGTTTTAAGAAAGCATGCAATAGGTCGGCCCCTTCTGCCACCCCGGTTCAGATTTCTAACTCTCAGTACCAATAGACGCATGGTATAATGAAACTGGGGCACAAATAAGTTGAATTTTATCACAGACCATTTATCAGTACTTTGCAAATGTAAAAGCAGCCTTCTTTTAGCATCAAGGAGGCAGAGAAAATACAAGCATGAATAAAAAAATTAAGCAATTTAAGACATCAAAAATTCAAGAAATAGCACTGTGCATATACAAATAAAATTAACATTCAATATTGTAGAGCTCATTTAAAAATGGCACCAATGGACAGTATTTTTACAATATGCACATTTATTTGAGGTGTGGAACCAATGCTCCACAGAAGAAAATGATAATACACATGAAAGTGCCACTGTTGGCCCATTATGGTACTTCTTACAATGTAATGGAAACACTTTAAAAAATAATATTGTATGTACATGTCTTCTGGAAACTAAACAGCTTTTTCAGAACAGAAAAAAATCCTACGGTTCGCCCCCTCCCCTCTTTAGCCAGACAGTATTGCCAGAGACTGTGCTCACTTTTAAAGCACATAATCTTACTTTAAATTCAGTGCTATTTTCTTTCAAAAAGGATCAGAAGTTGTACTTTTAGATAACAAAAGCATTTATGTTACTTACAAACATTCAAAAATGGAAGCTTATGATTCTGGCAGACAATGTTGCGTATTAAATACAAACCAGCCAGCAATTACTGAACATAAAAAACTTATTCAATCATAAAAAAATACTATAATTCATCACCACAGACTTTTTACATAGTTATAAATAATAAATAGCATAACACAGTAGATTACAAACGGATTTATTTTGCCCCATTAAGTCTTTTTAAAAAGTAAAATATCTATTGTCTTACCTTAGACTGACCAAGGTACTGTATCAAGACTACTCATAGCTCAAATGTAACTCCTTAGYCAAACAATTTGCAGAGCTAGTATGCAATCCAAACTTCAAAGTCTTTCCTTAGAAACCAAATGTTCATTTAGTTGCTCGCCCTGCTCATGACAAAGGCATAAACGCTGTACACAGCAGCTTCGGAAGGTATTATAAGGCTGCCGTCTCACAGCGTGGTGGGGGCCGCCCACAGCACCTCGCAACGGAGCGTACACCTTGGAGAGAAACACTAAGGAAAGCAGCACTGACGACAGATTCTGGTAAGCACTCTATAAACAAGCTGTACACAAAGGACTTTTCCCACCCACCCCGCAGGTTTACATTCCATAATTTTGTAACAATGTCCCCTAAGGCACAAAAATACCTATGACCTCAATGCCACAGGAGACATTGATGGTGCCATACATGTTCTCCTACACAGTAGTTTCAATAACTTAGTTATTTGCACTGTATGTCTTAGATTGAGGCATGGATTAATTTTCCTTGGCCAAATGCTTCTGAAAATTGACCATATTCCATATAATCTGTAGGATGAAGGGTCTGGAGAGAGAACTATGCAGCTATTTTAATCACGTTCATAGAGTATTGTTATTTCTTCAACTGATGGCAGAAGTACCAGTCACTATTTTTTTTAAAATGCAATAGAGAGATTTCCAGACCCAGAGTGGTCTTCTCTATTAAAAGAAATGACTAGTAGCACTAGGTAAAAAAGGAAAAAAAATCAATTTTTTTCCCTTCTGCAAGAGAATTTGAGGCTAGTTATTGGAGGGGGGAAAAAAAAAAGAAAAAGAAAAGCAAATAGAATAGTTTTACTTAATGGTAGAAGTGCCAGAGAATAAGTTAATATTTTCAAATCCTTCTGAACCACATTATTTCCCTAGACATAGTGACCACARTAGTGATAGAAGTATTTTTCTAAAAACTGCAACACTAATAGGTAGACACCTATCTTGGAATCAAAAAGTGTATGCAAGTTCTTGAAAGCAAAAAAGTTAGTATAATCTGAGCAGACATCTTGCTTATAAAATAAATCCGCAAAACCAGACATTAATATGGTCTAACATGTCCATTAAATGGATAAACCAAAATCACTGGAAAGTTGCCAAGGATTACAGTTACAATAATTTTTCCATTTAATATTAATCCTCGTGTTAATGGTTCAAGGATCCGAGTTCGTTTCTCTGTACAAGTGTACAGTAAGGAAACAGCACAGCCAAACACTGACTCAGAACTGATTAAGTCACTTAGGTGAGAGATCATCCATCAAGATGAATGAAGAGCATGAGTTTGAGCAYGTTACTGGAGACTCTGTGGTTATGCTGCCTTTAGTCAGTGAATCAGAGGAAGAGCCAACACTGCTGCTACTCCCATCAAGAATATCTGAAGACAGGCTGGGGAAAAAGAAAAATGGTTATTTAGTAACATGGGCACTACGGCTTTGTATACAAAGTTAATAAAGTTAATGCACTTTCTCCATTGTAGAAGAGATGTAGGAGACATATACTACCACTCAGTCTTTACTRCAAGACTGGCAGCCCTGAAGACTCCTTGTTTTTTGTAGCATGTTATATATACGTTCATGCTCCTTAAGGGAATGAGGAGCAGAATGATTTTTTTTTTTAACATGCAGAATAAACTAAGACTCTAACTTTAACCAGTTATAGAAAAGAGGTGATAACTAATGAGAGCAGAACCGTAAAAGGTTATAGGAAAGGAATAACAAGAATCTACTCAGCAATGCAGCAGAGATGTCATTAATTGGCAAGCTTGTTCTTTAATATTACATTATTCAAAGCAAAATACTGAAATGTGTTTTTCCTTTGTATACAAAGAATTCTTCTGGTTGGATTTTGAAGTCTTGTTGTATATCATTCCAGAGGACATGTAAATTGATACTTCATAATTTAGCCGGAAGCAATATGGAAAAAACATTTCTAGGGGGTTCCAATTCTGTAGGTTAGCTGAAATTATGGTATACAGTGTTGATATTTTAGAATACTTTATCTGACTTCTTTTGACACAAAGAAGCCAGCTTTTTATGGTTTACAACAAGGAGACAGTGTATAACACTAAAAATCTTAAATGTATCAAGAACTATGTGACTGCATCAACCATTCACACAGAATAACACATTTTCTAAATATTCAGGCAAGTGCCACAGATACTATATGACCACTGCCTACAACACACTGAAATGATGAGGCATCTTTTACGCAAAGTAACTTTGCTTATGAACCAATTATTCAGTATGTAAGTTCTGACACAAAATCTAGGCTAGAGTCTGCTCAGGAGGAACTGATCAAACAAGCAGGAACATTGTTACACTACATGATCACAACAGTAGTTCCTAGTAAAGTGTACATGCAAGCTATACACAAAAATTATTTCTGGAAAAACAAGAAAGCTTGTGACAGATCTACATTCTCTGTTTTGGCATTGCAGGGCATATAAAATATTTTACCATGAACTGAGATCTGTCAGATGTGTAACATCTGGAGAAAGCATGTTGGTTGTTCCTTGAAAAAGTCTCTTTGGCTGACTTTCAGTTTCCATTTCACCTAAGGAAAATAGTGCAAATAGTCAAATTCACTTGGTCTCTGGAATGTCCATTTGATATTTGTCTACTTTAAGAGAGATGTTTGTCCATAACAGAGCAAGGCTGCATTTGTAATATTATAAGGTCTCTGGTTCAGCCAACTGAGCACTTGGGTAAGGCATGTTAACTTGATGCTAGCTGTTTCATCATCCAGTCCATCCTTAATTTAACTATTGCTTCAGCAGTATCTGAGGGACTAAAATAGTCTCAGTCAAAAAAACAGGCACTTGCTACTTAGAGTACAACCAGACAATATGATCTAAAGCAAACTAATTACCGTGACTTAAATTTAAGCAGCAGCTGAGCTAAGACAAATGACATAAGACAAAACATGGAAATTAAAATTCTTAGTGATGATTAATTTGAAAATAGAAACATCAGCTTTGTACACAACTTCACCCTGAATACAGCAAATACTCATGTGCACGTACAGTTTTGCAWAAAAGCTGAATATAAAGATTTAACATGTGTATGCATTTGTATTTATTCATCAYGGATCAAACTTTCTTTATACCTGTAATCATTTACTGACATTAAAAGTGRGAGAATTCATCTAATCTGTTTTGTATAACCTGCCCTGAAAATGAGCTAGCTTCTTATTAGCTTCTGTACAATACATCATGAACTCACCAAGAATAAGATTAAAACATAAATATACTGTAGCTGAGAGGATTTTCTTTTTTTTTGTCGTCAGACTGAAAATTAATCAAATGGAAATAATTTTCCTGGCTTTTTACCTATACTTYGCAGCAGTTGTGGTGTCAGTTTAAAAACTGATGAAGGTTAAGCATTATAGTAAAACAGTATATATTAACATTTTATGAAAGAGAATTACRCTACCACTCGTTTTATACAAGACTGACGACCTCCCCAAATTTATTTCCTGTAGCATGCAAGGATACATTCCCTTCTTTGAAGGGAAGGAATGATGGCTTCCACCAGGCGCAATGGGGAGGGGGAAAAAAAAAAAAAAGATATGAAGTACTTAGTCTTGCACAAAAGACAAAGTTGCGCTGCTACAAAGCACTGCACATTCTACTAGTATTAATTCTCTATAGCAATGAAATGCTCTTAAATACATTATGTTTTCTTCCCTCCACATTATTTCAATTTGTTACCATGTAAAATTCGTAGAATATGAACCATGAAGTTGCTGCTAAAATTGAGGAAATAACAGGGTTGTGTGTTTGGAAAATGAAGTTAGGTTCATTTAAATGGATTAGATGTTTTAAAATTAGGTAACATTTTGAAAATTKGTACATCAAGTAAAAAAGGCAAACTCATACCTCCACTTTGTAAAAGATGTCCCACAAGAGCACAAGCATAGGATAAAGAAAGCCTGCCCTTTATCTGTACTGTTTTTAATATAACCTGTATGAAGTCTGTTGTAAAACGTTTTAAATAAAATGTCAGAATATGAATATCTGTTCCCTATTGATCATTGAGTTTGATACACTTTTGTCCAATTTCTAATGCCTCTAAAATTCACAGAATAATAACAGCCAAGATAGAAGTGACATCTCCAAAAAGCCGTCTTTCTTCCTATCAATCCAATATACATTGGACAATGTTACTTAACAAGACAAGCAGTCAGACTTAAGAAAAAATAAACCACCCAGTAACTTTTCTCGAAGGCTAAACCATAAATGTACATCTTGTAAAATAAAAGAACATGCTTTTGGTCCAGTCTAGAATGCTTGAGTAGGGGGAAAAAAAAAAGGCATCGTTAGAGGCATGTTTGCAAATATCTTACAATTCTATTATGAAGACTTGTTCTAGAACGTATTTTGAATATTCTTAACACTGAATGCTTCCAGGAAGGAATGCACTTTTCCCCCTCCAAGAGGAAAGAACACTGATCTATTCCATTTCTCTAATTCTCAAACACTCACCTTCTGAACTTTCAGAGTAAAAACAAACATTTGGTACTAAGTTTAGAAGACATTGCATGATAAGCAACATTCCTAGAATGATCTGAAGGGTGTGCACYGTACAGTGATACTCTTCAGAATTTCACAGCTTACAAACATTCATAAACATTTAATTTTAAATGGATTAAAGTGTGCCTCTTAAGYAGTAGCTGCTTTTAAAGTTTTTTATTCTTATATTTTAAACTAGCTACTTTATATCTGGAAGTTTGGATCAGCGAATTCCAGTTCATCATGGATGCAAGTGCATTGTATTTGTGAGACAATACAAAAACAAGGAAGAGAGAAAACATTTAGCTGCAAAACTATGTCCATGTTAAAACATCTGATAACGTGAATACACATACCTTTTCTTTTAATGGGGCCAAGAACACTGGGCCTGATACAGTTGATTGGACTTTGACTCCTCCTGCTAAAGAGATATTAAGGTCTGTAAAGCTTCCAAATTTGAACATCATACCTAATATCAAATCAACACAATCGATCACATGAAATGCTCTTTAAAACTATTCTGATACAACTGAAATGTTAGCGAATCTGAATAYGTAGATAAACAAGGAAGTGTTGCCTATGAGAGCAGACTGTCTGCTGTACAAATGTGTAGTAGACTTTCTAGTCTTCTGCACAGCACATCACATTCTCACTTAAATCCATTTCTAAATTGGATATAATATTGATATAATATTAATAAACTTCATGCAATTTGTCAGCATGTTATACCTGAAACACCCAGGAATTTCCCAAAAGYCTATTTTAAAGTTGACACAGACTATTAAGGAACATCCACAGGAAGTTACCATTGGTAAAGTTTGAACTTTCAGAGCATTTTCGTGTGGCAATACTTCAACTTTGATAAAGTGAAATCTCTTTTAATGCCTGAACATCAGGGGAATTCAGCAATTCAAGCCAATGAATTCCTGTTACTTTGAGAAGTTACTTACCTAGAGAATCGCCTTGTTGGACTGGGAATAGGACTTGGAGGTAAACCATTGCTACTCACAAACATTTGCAATGATGGTGAAAAACATTGCTGCAGAAAGAGTCACATGAAGATGCTTCAGAATTCCCTTTTAAATACTCTAGTGTTCCCTTCYCACCCCTTCAAAACATCCCCAATTAAAGAAAACCTAGTAACAAAATAAGGCAGAGATGATCAAACACAATCTTAGAGGCATTAAAACTGAACTTACAGAAATACATTGGCTAAAGCAATACTGCTCACACTAACCTTAAATTCAAAACCCCATGAAAACAGAAGTTGAAATAGACACCGTTTTCTAAATAAAACTGCTGTTGCAGTTCTTCCCGTTACATTTAAGAGTAGTAGTACTGTACCCAGGACTTTTTTTTTTTTTTTTTTTTTTTACAAGATGCCTGTTAAACAAAGAAGCAAAGTTTACTCAGAATATGTCTGATCCGAAAGTTTAACACGATCTACCAGAGTAGAACAGAATATTTAACTCTGTGTTCCTGAAACCAATTTGAGCTTAGCCCATGAACGCTCATAGCTAAGTACAAAAACATTTATRTGAAGTTTTCTACTGCTGCTTTACAGTTGCAATTCTAAAGGCGCAGGGCCAGCTCCCAACATTACAGCAYTACACCAGGATCGGATTTACCCAGCACTAACATGTGGCTGCTCTATGCATCAACACAAATACTGGTAGAGCCACGCAATGATATAGTAGCACTACAAAAGGAGAACCACAAGAGAGCATGAAAACAAGGTCAAGACGACTGTCTTCAAACACAGTTGCCAGTTTCTCTGCGCTACATTTCAGTTCTCCAGTCGTAAATGAAAAAAGTAACAGAAGATCTTTATCTGAAGTCCACTTTCTGTTTTCCAGCATCTGCCAGTCTCCAGCCCAAATTTGAACAGAGTCTTTTTTTATGGCAACTTTATGCCCTCCTTTCCATATCCAATGGACACATTGTCATCATACAGGTCTGCAGCTTCTCATCTTTACCTATTCTCTTCTCTCCACATGTGGTACATTCAGATCTTAATGCTTCTTCCACAGCATCGCCTCAACTTACGCAATTCATGTCCTTATCTGATCACTATAGTGACTTTAGAACCAGAACCCTAAACCTCCCAAACACCACACAAAAAGCAGCAAACACTGAATGTGGCAGAAGAACTAGCACAGTGCTTAAACTCTGCAGGCTCTAAGGCAAAAAGCAACCGAGTGTTAAAAGCCAAGAAAACGTGAACTTCTAGTTGTTAAGTTTTTTTTTTTTTAATATAATGTCAAACAATTTGTCAAGTTTCACCTGTCTTCACAGTTTACCTTAATCTAAAATTCTAAAATGCGTTCTCCTTTTGGTATTTCATTTATCCTACCTTTCCTATTCCTCTTGTAGGTGAAGGTGCAGGCGAAACAGGGATGAAGTCTATTCTCTTTGGGGAGGAAGATTTCTCAGACTTGTCCAAGTCATTGTCGCTCTGTAAATACAAAAGTTTCAAACTTAACAGTGACACAGGATGTTACCATAGAATCCAAGCCACAGCTTTCTGATGGAAAGTTATTAGGCCAAATGCACAAAAGAGCTAAACCAGATGACCTTAAGACTTTCTTAAATTATTTCCACAGTTACTTCCTCTCCTTCCCTTAAATTCATCAGTTGAGTGTAGAAGTGGAATTAAAAATGAAACATCTATAAAGAGATTACCAGGCTCAAGCTTTCCTCCCATGACTGGCTTATCTGCATTGCTGTTTGCACTTCCCTAGAAAACAAACAAAAAAAAGATCTCATCAGTAGCTACAAAGAGGATAACTCTGGCTACTTCATCATCTTGTTTYAATAACACTCACCTTTCATGTGCTGTTTCCCTGTTCATTAAATCCACTCCTTCCTCCTGCAGAAGATAGATGTTTTAAGTTTCTCCACAACATATGGTTCAAATGTACTTAGAGTAACACCTCTGGTTCAACAATTTGCCTTTAGAATTGAAATTTGAACAGTAGGAGCACTCCAGAAAGAAGAGACTGATACCAGCCCACTCAYCATTTCTCTTTAAGAAAAAAGAACACTTTAAAAATGCAATGAAGCTTAAAAATGACAAGCATTGCAAGTACACTTCCATGCTGGAACTGAGTTTTTCAACTACTAAAGGAAACAGAGCTGAAAAAGAATTAATATGACAGGAATTCCCATTATAGAAGCATTTATGTAAATACTGAAGCACTTATCATCCTGTTACTAAAATATACAGTTAAAAACTATACTCACCCTTCTGATCTGATGAAGTCTGCTACTAGGAATACGAATAGGTGATGATGACAGCAACTGAAAAAAATGACAGCTGCCATGTTTAAATCACATAAATCAATGGCTTGCACACATCCTATTTATTATCAGTCTTAATTCACCAAGAATGTAATAAAACTGAGCTGTACAACTACATGTGGATGAATCAATGTTGCAACAAGAAAACACTGATCTGCAAGAGAAAAGACTAGTCCTACTACTTACAAATTCGTTCCATCACTCAGCAAGCGGCACAGATCTCAGACTTACAAGCAGACACTGCTTAGTACCTCAAATGCAAGAATAGCTATGTATGCCATTAAGAAAAGTGAGGTATTACGAATGAAACTAAGTAAGAATGTTATGTAATTTAACTCTCTAATGCCAAGAATAAGACAGACTCCAGTATTAATTTATCCAACCAGCTGGCTTATAGAAAAGAAGAAAGATCTCAGTGTCTCAGCTTCATCTTGAAAAGCATTCCCTAAAACTTTACTTTTGCAATAGCATAGTATTTTATGCATCTAATCYCTCTAGAACTTTGGCTACTGCCATATACAAATAGGCTAATGCTCCCCACTCAAAATGTAATTTGTCTATTGCAACATCTACTGCTTTGAGTTCTAAAATTTTGGAAACTTATTTTTAAGAAATACTGTAACAAAAGACTTAGAACTAAAATTCTATTCCACTTTTTCTGAATAAAATAGAATGCATGTTGCTTCTCTGTCTTCCAGGACTTTATGTTCTACARGTTTTGAGAAGCAAAGCTTAATCTTCACTATCCTTAGATGAGAAATAAAAAAATTAGTGGGAAAGAGCAGAGAGGTCTCTGAGYTGACAATAAGGAAAGAGAGAAAAAGAGAAATGCAACATCTCYAAGAAGTTAAGTAACTGCAGTACTATATGCTAACAGACTTATAGAATAGGGGCAAGAGTATCACCCAGCATATAAACTACTCTTCATCATATGATGCTCTGATGTCTAGCGTTCAGCTTTTTGCAAAAAGAGAGCGTGTCTGTCAAAAAACCTGTTTAAARGAAATTTGTGACTCCCTCTTTTACATTTTAACTAAAAATTAAAGCAACCATTCAAGACTTTCAATTGTGACAGAAGTTTTCTCTTCCAACCCATGCTCAGGTTGCACATTAAGTTTAAGATTGTACTTAATACTAGGATTCTAAAGTAGCTTCAGCCATTTTTCCCTTCTTGGGGATATACATTTAATACACAAGCTTATTTTATATGCAAATTGYGGTTACAGGTGGAAAAAATACACGACATTCTGTGGTCTGGAAGCTTGCTAGGATGTTCAGTGCAAACAAAAACCAAGTTTAACTTCATTTCTCCAAGTCAATTAGTTTTTGTTAGGTGTAAGCAAAAACATGCTTAAGATTCCTTACCATACTGTGACGGCTCATAACTGTTGTACTGTTCCGGCGAGTTCGCAACACATAAGGCTGAAAAACCTGTGAGTTGTCACTGGAGGAAAAAAAAAAAAGTTTTGTGAATAACTATTTCAGGTGTGCTTTAGTTAAAAAAAAAAAAAAATACAGTATCATGCTAGGCTGCAAGTCTCCAGGGCACGGAGGATGCGCGTTTTACCTCAGCGAGCACACGGCTGCGCCTGACGGAGCCCCGCAGGCGCCTTCCCGGGCCGCCCGAGGGGCCGCGCACGGCGGCGCAGGAGGATCGCGCAGGACCCCGCGAGCGCGCCGGGAACCGCGCGACGCGTCTCGGCGGCCTCCGCCATGTAAGAGCCCGCGGCCCGGCCCCGCCGCCCGCAGC
>NW_020450860.1:998595-1002385 GCF_003343035.1 Apteryx rowi
GGAGCGACGCCTCGGGCCGGACACCCACAGCACCCCGCGCGCCCGCCGGCCCCCAGCGCGCATGCGCAGCCAGCAGGGCGGAGGCAAAGCTAACCACCTCCCACTACGCATGCGCCCTGCAACTGCATCCCACTATTGCGCATGCCCACGAGAGCCGCGTCAGGCCCGAGCCCCAGCTTCGGCTTCGTAAGGAGTCCCGAGAGCCTCCGGACGCGGGGAGCACGCTGATTGGCTGGCGGGCAGGGCGTGCTTTTGAAACGGGACAATGAGCGGTGAGGCGCGGGTCGCGTCGAGCGGGGGCGTGGCCTGCCCAGGGCCGCGAGTTCGAGTCCAGCGCCAGCTGCGCTGTCCCCGCGTGGCGCTGGCTGTGTGTGCGCGCCGCGGGAGTGTTGGCAGGCAAAGGCTTTGCAACCCCTGTCAGGTTTAGACGCTCTCTCTTCAAACTCGAATTGTACAGTCCCTTCCGGTGTTTCTCCCAGTCTGTGCCGAATTTCGTTTTGCTGCTGAAGCATGCACCGTGTTTTTAATGAATTATTGTAAAATGGGGCTCTGCACTATTAATAGAAATCTGGCATAAAGTTCATTGAGACACGTGATTCTAGTTCTTGGCTGTATTTTTGGACAGACCTTTAGAATTCAATTTCATTTCATTTGATCAAAGTATGTAAGTTTGTGCTTACTGATTTTTAACAGTTCATTGCTTTTCTGCAGTAAGTTACAATATAGACATTTGTCTTTTTCATCCAGATCTTTAAGATCTTTACCAGTATCAAATTTCTAAAGTTTTACATTTTCTTCTGGAAAAGAGCAATAGTTGTCCCAGAGTGCTAGCTATAGAAACAGTTAGGATGGAAAAGTTAAGGTTTTCACCATTTCAGCTTCCTTAAGTGAGAACATTGCTGAACAAATTATTCTCTTACTTTAAAATGATTGGATATAAATGATCCTAGATAACTGAACAAACTGCTGCCTATATAACTTTGCTGTTTATTATGGCACCTGTTTGCACTGTTTTTGTTAATCAAGACTAACGTGAGTGCATTCCATTGTTTCCACATTCAGACTTTTCCACTTTTTCCATGTTCCACTTTCTATATTTCTCATCAACTGTTTTTATTTATGCTTACATTTCTGGCACTATACTGACAGTATTAGCAAAGAACTTTGTGCTTATTATGTATCTGAGACCAGTTAACAGGTCTGCAGAGATTAAATTTTAAAATTTTCAGGCTTTTTCTCAGAATAAATTTTGCCCTCATATCAAAAACCTGGAGACAAAACTCAGTCTTGTATTGTTGCAGAAGGAAAACCTTTTATASTCCTGTGTCACTGTTCACACAATCATCTATTGTAGCCAGGAATGACACATTCCTATGGGATGATACAGAATTCCCATCCCCTTCAAAGACAAACAAGGTAAATAATATAAAACTTCATTTTGCTTGGTATTCAGTAATTATGATAAGCTTGATTTGTGGGAAAAATTAGGATCTGGTACTGCAAGAGGAAAAATTTGTTATTCACCTTTTTTTGCCATCCATTCACTAAAAGCAACAGCATCCTTGCAGTCTGAGTTTTAATACAGAACCTGCACCATTCTCTTTGTTAAGTATTTCAGCACAAGCATTTCATATGGCAGCTGGACACCACCCAAGAGGCAATTCAACTGACAATATCTAGCAAAACAGCTAGCCCTGAAGGGAATGGATGTTGACTTTGTTAATGCAAAAGCCACCTGCAAAATGTGACTACATCACCAAGCTATTATGTGGATTTTGGTTTTTGTTATTATTGCAGAGCTATTGTATTATGTCCTTGTTGCCACAGAYGGCAAAAAAATTCAAATGCTATGTTCCAGGATACCACTCGGAAAGAAGCCAACACCATTCAAAATGTGGCAGAGAGTTCAAAAACATTTGCTCCATGGACAGCAACTTTGCAGTGCCAGACTCCATCACATCAGCTTGCTACCTGACCAGGGGTTTACTAGAACCAAGAGAACCTTAATGGGAATGTGTATATATAAGAGAAAGCGGGGAATGTCAGGGTTACTGTCAAAAGCCCTGGGGGTCAGTGCTAAGAGGAGGAGGACTAATGAGGCAGAGAAAAGGGGAAGTGGCTGAGGGAGAGCTGTGCTAGGGAACAGAATGAGGTGAAAGATGAAAATGAGGAAATCAAACCCAAAAAGCTGGGTGCAGAAACTGGGCAAATGGCCATGGGAACAGGGATTAAGAAAGGAGGAAATATGTTAAACAGAGCCCTGGGAGGATATGGGTGAAGGAAGGAGATTCAGGGTGGAGAAATAGAGTGGGGAGAAAGGGGATAGAGGGGTAAAGTGATGCAGAGGGACTGGTGGGCATGAAGAGCCATGGCCTGGGAGACAAAGCAGGGACTATTTGATAAAATCAGGGAAATATCTCAGTGGATTAAATACACATTGCCAAACAAAGTTACAAAACACCATTTCTCCCCAGCCTTAAATAAATTACTAAGTGTGGAACCTGTAAAAAAAYTGTTTCTACTATCTATAATCTACCTTTCTTCTCCAGTTATTTTTGTTCTGAAAGACTGTCTGGAATACTCRCCTGGACTGTAAACTGAAGCAGAGATGTCTGAGCCTGCAGAGAACCACCAACCGTATTTCTGAGAATTGACAATGGCTTCATTCATCTTGGCAAAGTATTAACTCAGATGCTTAGTTATGGATATTTAAATGTCAGCGTTTTGGTGCTTAGCAAGAGAGTACTTATGAACAWATTTTTAGACACCTGCAATATTTACATCTGAATTTCATATGACTAATATAAGCAGAGCTTAGTTTGAAACATAGTTTGGAATGAAGAAACTCATTCCTCCCTTTCCCCTCATTGCTCTCTGAACACATTGAGACACACAAATATCCAAGCGGTGTAATTCAGAAACATGAGTAAAGCTACCAATAAAATAAGCTTATTTTTCTCCTGAAAAAAATACTGTTAAACTTACTAAACCTAGAAGACACAGCAGAAGTAAAAACTGCAAAGATACTGTATGTAGAAACGCACTTCCTAATCAATGGCAAATACAATGAGCTGTTTGTACCTCCACCAGATGTACAGGGAAACGAATGAAAACCCACACTACAACYGTAACTAGTTAGAACAGTACATGGCAACAGTTGAGTATAGACATTAGTATATAAGATAGTGAGTGCACAAGGGTATAATTGCTTTCCACATGAACTGATCTTTAGATAGGGCTTGACAAAAATTACTATGGCATAGAAAATTAAGTGTGCAGATGTCTTCTATAGCATTGAGTATTTGCACCTCACAGTGGAGCTCATCACGGCTGATCTCAGCGAGGGGGTCTAGGCCAAGCCTCTTGCTCGGGCTCTCCCACAGACAGCAGAAGGGCTGGCACCCCACAGAGGTCTCACTCAGGGCCAGGCACCCCTGGGTGGGCCTGTGAGTTAATTTTTAAGTTTTTCAGGCCAAAGACCACTGCTTTGAGTTGCGGCTGTACATCTCTGAGCATAAAGGAGCCCTGCTCCTGGTGGACCTCCTTGTGACCCACGGTGGCAGCCCCTGCAAAGAGGTGACGCCAGGACCTGCAGAGCGGGGCCTGTAGCCTGGTCACCTCAGGGGTAGAGCACTGCCTCTTCGGATCCGTTCTAAGTCTCCCTCTTTTTTTTATTATTTTTTTGTTCTCGGCTGAGAGGCTCCCTGTGAAGAGCAGCACTTATTCCTGCACCCAACCCCTACACCCGGCTGGTCACAGCCCAGGCAGGAGCAGAGAGATCCGGAGGGTC
>NW_020450860.1:1002787-1042447 GCF_003343035.1 Apteryx rowi
AGGAGCCGCTGCGGCCGCCGGCAGTGAATGGGCGTCGCGGCGGAGCGGGAGGAGCCGGAGCCGGGGCTGGGGCTGGGGCTGGGGCCGCCGCCGCCGCGATGGCTCAGGAGAAAATGGAGCTGGACCTGGAGCTGCCGCCGGGGAGCGCCGCGGCGGCGAGCGACGGGGGCGGGCTGAGGCGGTCGAACAGCGCCCCCCTCATCCACGGGCTCAGGTGAGCGCCGCCCCGACGGCGCCGCGGGGTCCCGCTGCGCTGCCTTGCCCGCCCCCCGCGTGTCTCTGTTAAAGCTTTAATCTCCCACATAAGGGGCGACGTGCGAGGCCTTGACCAGCGCCCTGAGCGATGAGGGGCCTAGGTGAGGTCTCCTCGTCAGTGCGGAGTGACTCGAGGAAGCCTGGGCACCCTCCGCTTTCATTAAAGCRCGTTGCTCGTTTTCATCCTGCTCTGCCGTCTCGCTGCGTAGCTGAGATAAGCGCTCTAACGGTGCGTAGCGTCCGAGTTGTGGCCGTAATTATAGATGAAGTAGCACCTCTCTCTAATTTCTGTGATGGTTTAAATTTGTCAAAGAACATTCACTGTATTATGTAAGGTTAGTACAGTAAATGTCTTCAGAAGAACTAGGCTAATTCAGTGAGGAACATTGTTGGATGGGACCCTGAAAGACACCTAAGTTGCACTTTTAGGTTATGTATAAAACAGTGTGTCAGTTGTTCTGTGAATTGTTCAGGATGATGTTGGTTTTGTTAGTGGGGAGCATATAACACTTGGAGGAACGCATGGGGCTGTGTAGGCAGTTTTGCCTGGATATCGCCGTCAGCGTGGTGGCGACTGGTATTTGCAGGGTGGGCTGGATGTTTGGTCCAGGCCTAGCTCTCTTCAGCTGTTAGGGCGGCGATGGTGGCAGTCCCAGGCAAGGACTAGGAGGAAAGATCTCAGATATGCTTGGTCTGTGTATGGTCTTGTGTTTGGGTGAGTTCAGAACTCGGAAGTCCTATTTCTTGCCTCTTCTGGGTTGTCATAAAGTCGGGAGGTGCCCCCACATCTGCCGCCATCCGTGGTGCGGCTAACATCTAACTTCAAGGTGGTCTATGTGCTGCTACTTGTGGTATGCCTACCACAGTCTGGGAGAGGATAAAGATATGAAAATTTTGTAAAACTTAGTGTAATGCATGATAAGTACTTACTTTTTTTTTATTAAATGTCATGTTTCTGTAAGGATCTAGATATCAAGTGATGAATAAATCTCATAAATCCTTTGTTCAAAAATAGCTAATATTTCATGACAGTTTAGAGAAAATATTAATTCTTGCCTCTTATGTCATGATTTAATGGTAAGTAAATGTATTTGCAATTTTTTTTATGTAACTAATGAAACATCTATCTTTTTATATATTTCCATGGCATATAGAACTTTTGTGTATAGTAGTTGTTCAGCAGGGAGATTTCCAAGCAGGTAAATTAATTATGTAGCTGAGACACAGACATTTTTCATCACCTCCTCAGCCCTATAACTTTTTTCTTATGAACTAGGAGACCCTTGGCTTTTTTTTTTTAAACATCCTATAACCATGCTGTAAACAAATTTTGTTCAGGCTCTGAGCAGGGAGGAGAAGGGTAAGCCTCAGCTCTTACCTTGAAACTGTGCATATAACGGGTGTTTATACAAATTAAACAGGAATCCCATTAAACTAATTTCAGGTGTTTGCAGTGGTTTGCTTGTTACTTAGGATTTTTCCAGCTGTTTTTGAAAGATTGCAGCTCTTGGCGAGAAACTTCAATTTTTCCCAGAATGGCTTTGTAGGGTAAATGGAAACAAAAGCTTCTGCTCTTGGACAGCTTGCTTTTTCTACTCTGCCACTGCCTGCTCTCTTGGTTTCTTCGTTAACAGATTTAATAAGAAGCTTTGGGAATGGGTTGCTTGGAACCAGAGAACATTTTTAGGTGAAATATTTTAGATCATGGAATTTACTTTTCACAAAAGTTTCAATTCCTGTTTTCATGCTGAATCGAAATGATTTTTAATGGGAACCATCAGAATTTTTTGTGAAAAGTGAGTTTGAGATCTGACCAGCTCTGGTGTTTTTGCACGGGAGATTGAAGGTAAGGATACTTGTAGGATTTTTTTCTCTCCCTCTTTTCTTTTCCAGTTAGCACTGAATATTAGACTTGGCCTATGATAAAGGATTAGGGTATCTTTCAAACCTGTTTTCTCCATTCAAAACCTGGATTTCAGAATGTGCTGTTTAAGCCATATGTTGTGTACAACTACATATATACTAAAAAGAAGCTGTAACTGTTGGCCTCAGCCAGTAAATCTCATCTCTCGACTTCAGACCATGGACCCTTAAATTTCTCCTGTTCCAGCTCCTATCAAATCACAACTGTTTGATCTCTTGGAGATATAACCTGAATGAAACTTTTTTGAAGTTGTGAGTGATGTCTATTCACCTGTACTTGATATTTTAGAAAAAGGGGTCAATGCATTCATCTTGGTGAAAAACACCATGCTTCTAGTAATGGCTAGAACTGTTTTGGATGAGTTTATATAGGCTTTGTATTTCTGAGGTAACCTTTTTTGTTACCTTTTATCTAGCTGTAAGTTTAAAAAAAAAAAAATCTAAAACATGCATGCCTAACTGGTGCATTTTAAACTGGAGGATTCTGTTTATGATGTGTTTTTAAAGTACATCTAATGAAATTTAGTTTGATTAATAGCCTTTAGAACAAGCTAATACTATTGGTCAGGTTAGTTTTAAGAAATAATATTTTGTATAGTGCTTTTGTTCATCTGAGGCTAGCAGTTGAGACAAAGATATAACCCAGTGACTTTTTGTAATTTGGATCTAATTATGATCTTACATTAGGATATGTGTGCCTGTGCAGATCCTCAATGATTTTTAGGCACAGAGATTGCAGGATTGTGGCTCTGAATTTTAATTCTAATGACCATAAAAATTTATTTGATTTCTGTAGTCTTGTTCATTAAGGACAGATCAACAGCTGTTGATAATACCAGTTATGACAGGATGATGACTTACTTTAGGAGTCAATAGAACTCAATGTTTCCTTGAAAAAAGGAGACCATGTTGTATCAAATAAATAATGTTGTTTTAAATGGATATGTTCCTTCCTGATTAGAGATGTGACTGTGGTCAAAAGTCTTAGGGCTTTCAAAACTGGATTTGCAGTATGTTTAATTTGACCTCTGCTAAAAAAAATCATAACATATTAAATGTTCTTAACAATCACGTTTGTTGAAGTACTGTATYTTTGATTCTACTGGCTTTGAAGCTGCTTTCAATTACTTATTATATGCTATTTACAAATTTATTCTGTTGAATGACTTGGTTGAAGCAATAGGCAGTCTGTAGCCATTCCAGACTTAATAAATTCCCACAGAAATGATCAGTCTTAACAATTGTGCAGTTACTCTGATGACTCAGTATGATTAATCAGCATCATTAAGTGAAGTAGCTGGGACTTGGGGTAAGATTTGTTTTCGGCTCTTGGCCAGCAAACTGAAAGAATACTTTCATACCTATTTCTCAAATGCTTTGCCTTGAAATGCTAGCTGTCTTAGAATTTGAAACTGAGATTATATTAAGAAGTACTTTTTGACGGGGAGGAAATGGCTCTTGCGTTTGACAAGTGTTTCTTTTCACAGTGATAATTCACAGGTGTTCCAGGCTAACGTTTTGCGAACCCGCAGGAACAGTACAACAGTTATGAATCGTCATAGTCTGGTAAGAAAACGATTAGACCAACCATATTAGGCCCAAAGCAGAAGTGTGCAAACAGGATTAAAGAAAAAAAGGAGACTGTAGGCTATGAAACTAATACTGCGTGTTTTCAGAAACAAGGCTCTAGACTGTGACATTAATATGCTGTAGCTATAGTGAAATGCTATTTACAGACCATTTGGCCTTGGAGAGCGCTTATATTTCATTGTGATCATAACTTTGTTTATAAAATGCAAGCAGATGTTCTAACATGGAATAAGAAAGACATTTTACAAAGAAAACTAATTACACAAGATGTACTGTTGTTCAGTAACTGAAGGGCTAATCATCTCTGTTTAAGGAAAAAAAAAAAAAGTGATCGGGTTTTAGCTTGTCTTATCTTAATGCCAGAATAGACTGTTGTAATCACCTAGCTGACTGGTATAACGTAGGTCTTGGAAACTTGGTTCCATATCTCTCAAACATTCATTTGTAATTTCAACTTCTGTTGAAATGGAATTATTATTACAGCTCTCAAAATCTGTTTTTTTTTTAAATATTAATCTAAAAGTATAGTGCTTCAACACAGAGAAAATATCGCTTTTCTTGTATTATAGCATCTTCTGAATAGTGGTGAAAAGGTGTGACTTTGATTTAGAACATCTGCGCAAGATAGCATGGAATGGTTTGCTAGCCCTTATAGAAAGGGGTAAGGTATGTGGGTAGTTACTTCCTCTAACCAAAAGGAATTTTTGGCCAGACTGTGACCTATAACCAGAAACTTAACTTTTCCCCTAAGACAGCCTTACGAAACAGATGCACACAGGGTAAGGAGCCAGCTGCATACAGTTCACTATTAGAGTTTTGGAAAAATTAGGACATGTTGGGGGGAGAGGATTAGTGTTAATTTTCTTTTAAGTATGGGAAACAAAATGATGCTACCGCATTGGTTTTCAGTGCATTCTGATTTGTAGATACCCATAATTTTTGCAGAGCTGGAGTCCCCTGTAGTGCTAATGGCAATTAGCCTGCTTTTTAGCTCCCTTTTGAAGATGCCTTAGAAATAATCTGTTAGCTCTRTGTTAGTGGTTGAAGGCTACTGTTCTACTATCTTCTTGACTGATGCCCCGTAGCTATTTTTTTTTTTTTTTAAATTAGGACATACATCTACTTCAGCAAAGACTTGCATCTATAATAGAATTGGAATACTTATGTAAAGGTTTGGAAAGACTGTTGGAAAAACCTTTCTTCTCCTCCTTTAGCATTTCTGCTGCTAAAAAAATTAAGCATAATGGAACAAATTATGGTAAAGAAATCTTAAACAACAGTCATCTTATTCATGCATTTTTCGGGTTGCAACATAGGATGCTTATGTTTATGCATATGGTCAGACTAAAGGAGAAACAAACAAAGGCGAAAGCTCAGTTTACTGGATTTCCTTCTTAAAGATCTTCAATTAATTGTTGGGGGGGAGGGGGAAGCTAATTTAGGGAGCATTGCCCCATTAAGGCCCAGGGTTTTGTTTTTGTTAACTTGTTGGGAACCAGGAACCCAGAGAGAGAGAGATGGTGTTGTTTTTTGGATTTTGTGATTTTCTTCTGAATATCGTCAACAGCAGATTGGAACTATTTTGACTCAGTGGCCAAGACGTGAAAAGATAAATGCAGTACTTGAGAACAAAAATTGTTTTACATCTAACAAAGGAATTTTCAGGACACTTTGCAGCTTACATTTAGCTTACATTTTTGGGTTGAGTTTTCGTGTCTGAAGTGGAAGCTTTTCAGGGATGGGAGTGTGGATGTCCAAAGCTACAAGACTGTAGTTCACAATCAAGAGGTTGAAAGTAGGGTAAGTCTCTTTTCCCTTCTTTCCTCTCCCTCCTCCATTCTCCTGCATGAAGAGCTCTTTCTTCATGCTTATCTTACACCTGGAGCGATGTGGGTCTCCTTTCTTCCTGCTGTTTCCCTTTAGACTCCAGGGGAGCACAGGTAAGAGACTCAAAGGAAGCACCAGYAGCCGTGAGGATTCACCCATCTGGCCTTGCAGAGATACAGTGCTTAGGCTTTTAATTCATAGGACTCAGAAGAATGGCTTAAAATGTGTGCAAAATCTATTTGAGAGAACATACTTGTATGTACTATGACCACAGTATAACTTCACATAAGATTTCCTGAAAGATCCAGTGAGCTCTGAAACTTTCTAGTGGAATGACTACTAGCTGTTAATGTTTTGTAGTTTAATTAGCTGATCATAAAGGAACATCTCTGAACCAGTGTTAACTTCTTGGGAAGATGTTCTCAAACCTTCATCTCACTTTATTAAGTTTATTATTATTTAGGTTTATTAAAAAGCATCCTGAAAGTTACCTCTCTTCCTTTCCATTGTTGACCAGGTGCTGATAAAACACAGCTTAAGTTTTACTGATGCTAAAAATGAATGTGGAACCCTACATCAGCACCTTGTCCACTTTGAAATAGCTTGGCTAATTCTTAGTGACTTTGAATTATGGTCTGGTTTATGGTTCTCTTAGGAAGGACGGGGAGGATGGAACTGGAAAGGAACCTGGAGATCATCTCATCATTCTACTGTCTTAAGCCAGGATCAGCTATAGCTAAACCATTTTTGGATGATTAACCTCTTCAGCATTAAGGACTCTAAGTAACTGCACCTGGTATTCTTGCTATAGTGAAGAAATAACTGTAGTTTTATGATGTTTGAGAAACTATTCTAGGGTGCTAGATGACATGAGTTTTGGTAGGTTTGATTTTACAACAGATGGATGATGAAGTGTACTTCAGAAACCACTATTTTTTTTGTAATTAGAAAAACAAGTCCAAGTTTTATTGCAGTGTAAACTAATAAGGAGGGAGAAAAGGTTCAGTAAGTGACAAACTTTGCTAACTTAGTATTGTAAATACAGCTAATGTTTTGTGCTATATTAAACTATGAAAAACACTTACTAACAGTTAGTAAAACTTAGTAAAAACTGATTAGTAGTTCTGTTTTCCTAATCTGTTGTGTTAACTCTTAAGGGAATAATGGAAGTTGATAAAATGCTTTGATAACTGAAGGTCATATTCTAGCTCCATATTCAGGGCTGTTGTGGCTGTCCCAGCTACTCAGCTGAATTCTAAAATATTCTTTTATTTTTTGAATAACTTCTCCAAGTCCCAGGCTCCAGCTCTTTTGTAATGATGATTGCAGGGGCAGCTCTGCCATTCTGACTATGTCTAAATCTGCAGTTTTTTGATACTAAATGTAACTGCCAAGGAAGGCTCAACTATGTTCAGTTATTCAGTGTTTATTTCCTCTCAGAAGTTACCAGGGGCATCTAGTGAGTAAATGGTTTTCTTAAAGCAGAGCATTTTAGGCTGTGGTTAGATGCTCAGCTACTGTTTCAGCAAAAGTGGTTTGTTTGTTTGTTTGTTTTTAAAAGCTGAACTTGTTCCCTGTTGTGGTCCACTGTGTGGCCCCAGAAATGTGTGTGTTGGCAGAAGACAGGGGGCAGTGCAGGGAGGGAAATGGAAGGGTTTAGGTGCCAGGGGCAGGTGACTGCTTGGTTTGGCTCTGCAGCCAAACTGACATTTGTGAAACTTTACCCTCGGTGAGAAAGTTATTGCACCTATCTGACATACTGGAAGAGGGAGAGATGGGAAGGTGCTTCTCTTCCACGTGATATTCTAATAGTTTCTAATGTTTTCTATTAAGATTGTGCTCTCTTAAAAGATTTAGGATTTAAGTAGCATGATTTTAACAAATGAGTTTAATCTGCTTTAGCAGGTATCCTTTAAAAGCTGCTGAGGCTTCTGATAATTTATTTTCACAAGAATTAAATTAAAGGACTATTAGCAGGGAAAAGCGTTTTTTGAGCATCGACAAAAGGATCATGACTTGTTGGAGATGGGCTGTAGGATCCTTGGAATTAATAGATTTAGTCAAATCTGTATTAGATCCTGTAGAGAAATACTTAACTGCCGTTTTCTGCTTTTTACTTTGCACTAGGCCCCACTAGTTTGGTATATATTTTATTAACATTAAACCTTAGAGTAGGTGGATCATATTTATAAAATATAAAGAGTGCATTTCTACTGTGCAGTGATGGAGTGAATGGGCAGGAATGTACTATTGTCCAGAGCCTTTTTTCTGCATGCAAATCAAAGTCAACTGAAAGTGTATGTTGGCTGTTACAGTTTGGAGGAATTTTTACTAGGTGCACAGGATTTTTGGAAGCTCAGTATAATAGTAAAGCTGATGTAAAGTGGACTTAAATAGCTAAACAAAATGTTATAACTGCTAGACTGTAGTAGTATATACTATGATGGCTAAGTTCTGACAAAAGCTTTGGACATTCTATGTGAGTGTGTGGTAGGCTAATATTTTTTGAAAGAAGAAAGGCTTTATGTATATGTGTGGGGGTGTATATAAATTTTTATATAAAAATATATTAAAATATATTTATTTGGAGGGAGGATTCTGGTTATATGACATGTTAATGATCTGTGATAACTTACCATGACTTTGTGTATAAGACAGAGATCTTTACATTCTCTGTGTCACTGATCAGAAGATGATGCAGTAAATAAGTGAATTAATGTTAATTCTCCGATTTCAGCATAATGAAGAGCTCTAGTAATGTTTTGTTTGAAGCTGACGAAGCCTCATATTGCATAATGATATGAATCTTTCTTATTGAGCACATGTCCATTTTACAAAGAGACCTTGTCATTTGGAGGGGTTGTCAGGCTTACRGAGGGGAAGAGGTTAGGTAAAACTGACTAAAGCTTTGAATTTTTGATCCCAGAATGGATTATGACAAATGTCAATTGATGGTTAAATGTTTGAGAGACAGGAAATATATGAAAGGAAATGATATTTTAACGACTTAATTTGGTTTTGAGTATGTAGTTTTAGATCATAATATTCCAGTGAGAAGATCTTCATGCAAAACTGACAAAATTAATAGAAAAGCAATTTTAGTGATACCATGTCTGATTTCATTTTCTATCACTTGAATTTGTGAAGCTGTTGAGAAACTTTAAGGAAGCTATTTAATTCTTTGCTAGCACCAAATTTTTGCTAGCTGAATTTTTTCATCTGTCAAAGTACTCATTTGTAGGCTGACAACAATCCAGAAATCTTTCTGCACGATGTGTGGTTTTGGCTTTGTGTTTTTTAAAGGATCTATTGGGGAGCCTTCTGGACTACTTAAGAACAGATTAAATGTTTATGCAGCCATATCTATTAAGGGTGGCAGCATGCTAGTTAAAAGTCAGTTCATTCTATAAAGAAGGCTCTGAGTTCTGGTAGCCTGGAACTGAAGTGAAAGGCAGATTGATATCCATTAGCATCTCTGAGCATGCAAAACAGTATGATATGGAAATACACATTATCATGTTCTTGTAAGTGCTTAATATGGTTTGTATGCTCTGTAGATGTTATAAAAGTTTATTTTCATTTGGGAGATTTTTTTTGAGATTGGGATAGTGTTTTAGAGTGGGTACTAACATCCTAACACCCTTCCCTCCCTTCTCCTGTGGTTTTTAAGAAGGTTTCAGTTGTATGTGGCTTTGTTTTGCAGTTTGTGCCATCATCTCCTGTTCGTATTCCTAGCAGCCGCCTTCATCAAATCAAACAGGTAAGCACATGTTCTAATTTTTTGGAAATAGTAAGTTGCTTACAGTGTATGTGTTTTTTTTTTTCTTTTCCCATTAATGTGCAACGTCCTTCAAATGACTATTGATTTTTCTTTGAAACAGTAGTACAGAGTCTGCAGCAGTCTATCACTTCAAAGTGCTTTCAAAAGTAAAGGTTGTATCTGTTTTTAGAGTTCCAAATTTTATAAAAAGTAGAATGTATCTTATAGAAGGAAGATGATTTGAGTGGAAAGAGAAGACAAATCTTGAAACGGACATTTTAGTAAGGAAGCTTTTAATGTAAACCCCTAGGGTAAAGTTTCGCAAAGTTTTTGGCTGCAGTGCCAGCATAAATATTCAGGGCCAATGACAGCGTGTTCCTTGTGTTGGCACAAGAATTTGTGCAGCCAGAAAATGAACTGGATAAGGAAGCAATTTGGCTAAAAAAAATAGTTGAGACTTCTGGCTGGACTGTTTTTCATCTGTATAATTTTCTTATCCAGGTCACTGTACTTGTGCTGTTATAGCATGAGTGGAGGGGAAGGGCACAGGAGCAAATACCTTGGAAGGGAGAGGGGTGCGGCAAATATCTGAGTTGGCTTAAATAGCATTACCACCAAACAGATCACAGTCTGCAGACTCAAGTTTCAAAAATAGCAAACACAAACTTTTGTGGCTCTTCCATTTTATATGTTGACTTTTTGATAGTAGAATGCTTATAAAACTGGCTTGAAGACTGGCTTGAAGATGCTTGTTTTTTTGTTTTAACTCGCTAGTTTTCAAATGGATAGGCTTGTTTTCTTACTTTTCACTCTGTAAAATCAATTTATGCTTCAGCCAGCATTTTCAGGGTATGATGCCTGAAGTGGATTGTATGTGCTCTTGCTTCCCACCTCAGAGATTAAAGGTGCATAGCAATCCTGTAGAAAATAAATACTTGTTTTCACTATTATAAATAATTTACTGGGTTAAAGAGACTCTGAAACACTCGAGTCAGTTGGTGTGCTGTTTTTTATTAATAAAAAAGTTTGGATTAATATGTAAATCCGATGAGAGCAAGGGGATGAACTCAGTGCTGTGCTTCTATTGCTATATTTATTACATGACGTAGTGTTTGATGTTTCAATTTTTTTCAAAATGCTTTGTATCATAATTATTCCATACACACATTTATTAAAGTGAACAATGACACCTCTTAATTTGTGTTTGATCATTAAATTCACAAATTGAAATTCTCTTTCCTGTATACTTATAGGCAGAGATGGGAACCATGTGTTGTACTTATGTTTTTTTTCAAATCTTAGCAAACAATCATACAATTGAACTAACGTAGGAAGACTCTTCTTACATGTGATGCAGACAGTGAAACTAATTATTTAAACTTTTTTTCTTGAATTATTCCTTCACTGAACACACTGGATAGTACTCAGTTAGTTTTGAGAAATGGTTCATGCCTTAAGAGGGGATTGAATCAAATTTGTTTATACTTGCTGTTAATATTTAGTGTGTTTAATTTTATACCTTTGTTCCATTTTAGTAATATTTTATAGCTGTTTTAGAAAAATAACACTAAAATCCCAAGTTTATTACATATATACAATGCATTGTATACAAATGAGAGGCTGATAGTCTAGTTAGTTTCTAATACATAAAATAAGGTAAGAATCCAGTCATGCTTTTAAGGATTACCTGTGCTAGTTTCTATCCTCTTGAAGTGAGGAGCCGGGAGAAGAACAGTTTCTACTATGAAATGATTTTATGCAAGATTATATAAAGATGCGCTAGCATATGTAAAAGCTTTGGTCATGTTATTGCTCAGTTTTGTAACCATCTCTTGAATGGTGATAAAAATGAAAAAGCTACTTGAGAAACAACCAACTCCCTTAAGCAATGCTTTTTATGTGATGGTTTCTCTCTCCGTCTTTCCCTTCCTTTCCACCCCGTTGTTGTTACTTAAGATAGTTGAATTAAACTGACTCCATACCTGAATGAACTGAAGGTAAAGTTTTTCTGATTTGCTGTGGCAAACTTTTTTTTTTAAGTCTTTATTTTTCATCTGCTAATCTCTTTTAGGAAGAAGGAATGAATTTGATGAACAGAGAAGCAGTACATGAAAGGTAAGCCTTAAGGCAAAGTATACTACGTATACTTAATGAAATCTTTTATGGGCCTGGGACAACACATTTCTTTTCTTCTTTATAGAGAAGTGCAAGTAGCAATGCAGATGAGCCAGTCATGGGAGGAGAGCTTGAGCCTGGTAATGCATTCATGGTTTAATTTTTGTTTTCAGTATTAGGACACTAGAGACTTTCATGTCAACATTTTCCTATATAATTTGATCTAAAAATGATGGTGTTAATATATTGCTGCTTTTGATCAGCAGTGTTTCATACTAACAAGGCATAAAGTTATCAGTAGTTCAAGGATATAAGTGGGTTTCTTGGGGTGATATTTAAAAAGAAAATTGCATGGATATCTGCCTGTCCAAATTTTTTTCCATTTTCTGATACTCAGCAAATAATGTTTAAGGCTTTTTTGTTACATGTAATATATGTCCTCATAAGTGTCCACATAAAAAAAAAAAGATAAATATGAATGAGGATAACTTTGGAATCTTATTTAATTCAAAACAAAACAGTCCTTTTTTACATTAAAATACTTGCTCATAAGATTATTATTTATATGTACTATTTACAGAGTGACAATGATTTTGAAAAATCGTCATCACCAAAGCAAGTAGACTTTGTCCCAGTTTCTCCAGCTCCTTCACCTACCAGAGGAATAGGGAAGGTAAGCAAAACGTAGTAATAAAGGTTTTCTCTTGAATCGTGCTGAATAAATTAAACCAAATTAACAGCAAAAGCTGAAGCTGCCTTCTCCTTTCTACTTCAGCTGCAAGCAAGAAACTAGAGAGTAAAACAAAAAAACTAAAATCCAGAAACAGAAGACGGCAGTTAGCAGTTGCATATCTTGTGGATGTGAATTTCTGGGAGGTGTTTGACTGTTAACCTGTTGTTAATATTCTTTATTTGCTTTTCCCTTGGAGAAAGAGGAGGGGGCATACGTTCTTATTTTTATAAACTAGTCTGTTTAATCAGACTATGGCAAAATAAATGCTTCTCAACTTGCATGTATTCTACATGAAAATGAAATCTGTCCAACTTTTTCTAGATTTTTTTTTTTTTCTCCTTAACCAAAAGTGGTATCTCAATATACCTAGCCAGATTGGCTGGTTGCTTTAAATTGACAGTGGGTTGTTTATTTGCCTGTAATTAGGCCCAGTTGTTACTATATGGGTATAATACAGTGTTTGTACATAAATAACTCAAACTGTTTTGCTCTCAGCAATGCTTCTCACCATCTTTGCAAAGTTTGGTGAGTAGTAGTGGATTACCTCCAAGTCCTAGCCCAAGTCCAACAAGGCGATTTTCAAGGTAAGTACCAGCCTCTGTTAATAATAGGAAGTTGGCATAGCTTRTTCACACTAGGCTTTTGAAATCTCAAAATTTGTTATATACATAATTAAAATTGATTTCAGATCACAAATATCACTTTTTATATTCATCTAAACTTCACATTTTACAACGCCCCAAGTATTTGTTAAAATCCTCATGTCTTAACATCAGGAAGCTGGGCTGCATTTCAGGCTCTGATTTTGCAGTGTAGTCTGTTGCTCTTATTCACACATTAAATAATTGAATTATAAGGAAAAAATGGATTTAGGGGATTGTTAGGCATTCTGGCTTCAGTTGTACTGGATATTGTTTTGAGCGATGTGGGCGCACAATTGAATTTGATCAAGCCATAACAGTTCAGYGAAGTACAGCCTGTTAACTGAGATGTGGTTGGTACCTAATGTGAGCTTTTGGACTGTCCCAGTTTTGAAACAATGTGACTTAACTACTTCTTTTAAGGTCTATGCTTCTTTGTCTGTTTTTCTTCAAAAAAATTATTTTGAATAGGCTGTTTTAATGCCTGTGTTTTTAGCATTTTCTTTTTAGTAGTTTAAGTTATCTGAACATCTTTTGATTCTTTACTTGTTTTGGGGCTTCTTATGTTAATGACGATACATCAGTATAGCATCTGCCTTCTTTTAGCAGGAGAAGCCAGAGTCCTATTAATTGCATTCGACCAAGTGTTCTTGGGTCAATAAAAAGAAAAGGTACAGTATTTATTTCTGACTACTGTAATAGGCCAGGTTGTTAATTTAATAGTAATTCATATAGCTTGCTTCCTCATTCTATTCATTTGGCTGATACTATAAGAATGACTAGAAATAGAGAGTATTACCAGTGATCAAATATATGGAATTGTTTGTAGTGATAAAACAGAAAAATCGATGAACTAGTATTTACTATTTGGTAAAACTATAATAATTATTCTGTCCTAATGCCTCTCCATTGCTGTAATAATATGCATCTGATAAACTAATGTAACCTGTTTAATGAAAGAAGAAATATAACTATTGGTATACTTAATTTCACAAACAGAAATTTGTGAAAGTCCTGGCTAACTGAAGTGCACAAATACTGTGGGTTTAAAATCACAGTTGTACAACACAAGCTGATTTGAGAACCTGATAGACACTTTATAACTTTATTTGGAAATTGTTTCTTTATCCCTGCATTTTTCTTCAAGTCCCACTTTGACTTATTTTGTTGCATCTGTTTTTAAATGCATCTGCATACTTCACCTTTGTAACAGAACTCTTCTGGCTCTGAGACAGATTTTAAAATACTTTTATCTGAGTGTTGCCATAGCCTATTTAAGTATGTGTCTGTCCATCCTTTTCTAGTATATTTGGAATTCACAGTCAGTATATGTTTAGTGATAATCCTGGACCTTGTTTTAATTGACTGCAAGATGAAAACAAGCTTTCCTTATTCTCCTCTTCTCTACTTTGAGGGAGCTAGTCAGTGCACTAATTAGCTGAATAAACTGAAACAAAAAAATTATTCTGTACTACTGAATAGGCATCTGATAGGTAATTCCTCAGTATCTAATACCTCAATTCACAACTTTAAACTCTCCCAGTGCTTGGACTAAAAGGTTTCCAAGAAATACTCTTAAAATTTCAGCATGAAACATCTATGTTTTAAATTTAAAATAACACTCAATAGATTGTAATAAGTTTGAACCTCTATTTAGTTTGTTCTGTGGAAATACACTGAAAATAGATTTAGCTTAAATGAGGATTAGTTATTTTTTTTATCACCCCATATCTCTTATTAAGGTGTAACAGAGATGGAAGATCATCCAAAAAGATTATTCCAAGGATCCACCAGCATGCTTACCCCTGAAGTTTCACATCAGGCAGACCTTGGGGGATGGTAAATACTGTGCTATTGTGTGAAATTCATCAAGGGCACTAATATTTATTTATTTATTTATTTATCTATCTATCTAGCAGTGAGCATGTTTGAAGCTGTATTTTTTTTGTTATTAATACAAGCATCCTGTATTTTTGAAACACTGAAAGTATTACAGTAAATAGGCAATAACATTCACTACAATTTTAGAATTTCCAGGGCTGACAATCTTCTGTTAATGTGCTTTATGTATGTGGGAGTTAAGCATGTTTAGGAAAAGATACATCATGGCTGGCTATTTTTTGGAGTCTAGTTTCAAGTTGCAATCAAACGCGAGTGTTAATGCTCTGTGTTGGTTTTTTTATGCTTCTTGTTCTTAGTCACATGAGAAAATGAGTCCATGTCTGACCCTCCCTGCTGAGAGGAGATAAAAAGTACTACATACAAAATTATAATGACTTAAAATAGTGAGGGATTTTGCTTTAGTGTTTTAGTCAAGAGGGTAATAACACATAGGGTGTGCACACACAAAATTATCGAGCCAGAGTTGTTTACGGTATGTCTGTCCTTTCTGCCTCCCAGTTAAAGCACATAGCTGTGTGTAAGCTTTTAGCCCATTGCAATGGTAATAGTAAAATGGAAGTGTTAAAGATACTTTAAAAGCATACTTTTTTGCTCATCCTAATCACAGTAGGCATAGCAGTGTAGGTTCAGTTGCTGCATCTCGGTTTAGGAGAGGATAATTTTTAACAGCACTTAAATGCTATCACTAAGTGATAGAACACCTACAGTTAATTTTGTGTCTTGTGAAATAAGCAGCAAGTGGTAAAGAAGTTTATATAATTTATCTTTGAGCCTCCTCAGAAAAGAGGCATCTGGGTATGTAGAGATGCTAGGCTGGGACCAATAGAAGATGGGATTTTTGAAGCACTGAAAGTATTACAGTAAATAGGCAATAACATTCACTACAATTTTAGAATTTCCAGGGTCTGCTTGATGTGTCCAGTATGTAGACTATTTCTGGGTGAGCTGAGGGAGCAAATTAGCAGAATGTTATCCGTCTGTTTGGAAGTGTCTGTAAAGCATATTATTACAAATTTATTTCAAATTGTAGGGCTTAMTGTTTCTTCAGGGATGTACATTTATTTTTAGAATGGTTTTATAGTGAATGGAAGGCAGTATTTGAGATGTTTCAGGAAAAACTAAGTACCTCATTTCTCCTATCTTGATATCACTCTGTTTTCAGTCTGTCGTCACATGGTCTTGATGACAATAGGAGCAGCGCAGGCTCTTCCTGTGACTCACCAGCTGAGGTTGGCACCAACACAGACTCTCCAGTCTCTCTTTCTGACTCCAGATCTCCATTTTTACCAGTAGATTTTACAGCTAAGTTACCTATTAATTAAGAAACATAAGTCTGCTTAATGGACACCAAGAAACATCTGGAAATTGATAAGACTTTCTATTGTGTGTAACTGCATTCTTTATGTGATTGTTCCTCATAGGAACTTCCAGAAATGTCATTATTTCTAGAAAACTTCCAGAATAGTTCCTTGAGGAAGAATTCACGTTTCTAGTAATTTGTATGACATTTACTAAAATACAGTAAGCATTTGAATTACAAATATATTTGCTAACATCAGTATACAAGCTGTTGATTTACAATGGATTTTGTCTCATTGGTGTAAGTTACAAATATTATATGTACATTCTGCTTGTAGAAGCCTTGGCTTTCCAACAGCCTGTCCTCAGGCTGTGTCCTCACTAATATAAAGTGGTGCTGATGTAGTAACAGATAACTTTCGTGTTTGTCCTCAATCTGAAACCAATGAAGCATCTTTCTAATTTATGTTTTTATTCCCTGAGTGTTAGATATTTTTTTTTTGTTCTTGAAATGAAAGTGAGAATATTGGAAAAAATTTGATTTTTGTGTTCTCTGATGATTGGCTGTTAATCAATTCTGTATTATAATTAGATATGAAAAGAACAAGTTGATGAATTGTCATCTTATTTTTATATGTTGGATTTTATTCATGATCATGACTGCTGTTGTAACTAAATCCAAATTTGGTGTGGAGCATTCTTTGGGGGTTTGGGGAGCTTTTTGGTTTCTTTTCCCCATTTGATGATGTATTAGAGTGGTAGATGCTCTGTTAAAGGTCTTTTAATAGAGGAAAAAATAGTAGCAATATTTGGAACAATACACTAAATCCTGAGATTTTAGTATTTAATGCTTCAGAAGTGCATTATTTTAACAAACAGTATTCATCTTCATATATGACTTCTGTTGGGAAAAAAAAAGTGAGGGGCCTTGAATGCTTTTATACAGGCTGAAGTGATCAAATATGAACATTTAACTGCAGATTCCTGCAGTGTTTAATCTCTTGATGTCACTTCCTCAACTTAATGGCATCAAGTTATTTCTGCTGATATAAACTTCAAATGGTGAGTAGAGCCTACAGTTTAGTAATCTGATATGGGTTCTTGTACTATATTTGAAAAGTCAGTGGGTTGAGGCATCCTGATCTTAACCCTGAAATTCCCAAGACAGGAGGAAAAAATCTGCAAACCACCATAGACAGCTGTTTCAAATTTTCCAGTGGCAACTTCATTTTGGTTGTTGACTCCTGTTGTACAACTGAACTTCCCTCCAGCTGGGGCCTCATTTGTATGTGTGTATACATTTGTACTATGTGGTCTCTCCCGCATGGTTAATAATGAAGCAAAATATTTTATTTTTAAACACTAAGACTTTGTAATGTATAATAAAGTGAGAAAAGAATAGAAACTTCTTGAAGTGGAAGAGAAGCCTGTTCTGAACTCTGCTGTGAAAAACTCACATGGATGAAGCTTTGATTGACAGCAGCTATCAAAGGTAGAAATGGAAGATGTAGTGTGTGAAGACCTGGTGACCTGAGGACCAATGACCAGTTTCAGCATATCCTTATTACAGAAATAAAATAGAATCTATTTAATAGTTTTACTCAGATCAAGTAAAATATGACATGGTTTACGTCTGCTTTTATTCCTCCTAAATTATTGTAACAGTCAACTTCCATGTTGCAGGGTGGTGTTTTTTTAATTCAAACTGTCCTTCATCCCTGTGGTGGATGGACAAGCTTGTGTTTAATATCTGTTTGCTTTCTGTTATGACATAGTTTAGTTTTGCAATGTCAGATATGTGCCAAAGACTTACTGTGTGTTCACTCTTTCATGGTGAGGGCAAGACTGATTTTTTTTTTTTTTTTTTTTAATCTTGCTTATTTGTTAAGAATGAACCTCCTCATATCTGTTCTGGTCTGTTAAAGATGCATCAGTAGCGTGTGGGTCAACTTGTCTCTTTTCTGTTGAATATTTATACTATTTTTCAAATAAGTGCCAATAAATGGAAAAAAGTAAATGTGATCTGCTATTTCTGCACTTTGTTAGAGTGGTAACCACAATCTTGCTTTCATTTGTGATTAAATGTTTTTGTTCTTCTTGAATGAAAGTATTTATTGTAACCCACTTCACCCATTTAAGTTGGCCCTAAGTGCATTTAAGTTGGCCCTAAAATCTACAGCACTTTTTTTTTTTAGTGCAATGCTATCTTAAAGTTCTGTGACAACTCTAGGAAAACCCAATAACAAAAATTGAGTATTTTCAAAAGACACTGTTGCACTTTTACCTTACCTATTTCTAGCTAAGTGTGTCCCTAGTGTATGCCCAGAGGAAGTTGTGGTGAAATAGTTTGGAAGCTAGAAGCTGTGGCTCGCTAGTGGACAGCACTGGGTCTCTTGCCTTTCAGGGAGAAGTGGGGAGGTCTCTGTGGTTTGCATTAACAGAGCAATTAATGCTGTTGGGGCAAAGAGAGAAATAGCTGTCTTCAGTCATTCTTTTCCCTGTTTTAGCAAAACAGCAATCACTTTAAACTTGTAGAAAAAGTTATCTTAATATCTTGTCCATCCGTGTCATCAACTAGCTGCAGCTTTGGAATCAGGAGACATGTCTAGTTTTTTCCATTGAAATAAAGATTAAATTTAGGAACCAAATTATGCTGCAAAATATATATCTGGACTTGGGGAATTAGAATGCTATACAGTACACATAATCAACCCTGAACACACATCAACTCATAAGCTATTAGTGTTACCTATATTTTGCTAATTCCCCATTTACGCATGAACAATGTATATTGGATCTCAGCTTGAATAGTGTCATAGTTGCAAGATTATTGCACACTGTTCCCTAACTGATCTAGGTGTCTATGCCTTTGTTCCCATTCGGCAAAGAAATGTGCAGCTTTCTTGTCTCGGTCTGTTTTGGAGCTATTATAATCCTATATATAAACTTTTTGTTTTACAACTCTTTAGGGACATGCACCTGTTTCTCTCCAGGATTCTGTAGCCGTGGAGTTAGGGTGGCTGTGAAAGAAGTAAAACTACTGTCCTCTTGAATGTCACCCTTCTGAACTTGTGCTTGCGACCAGCTTTTGATTGGTCTGTTTGAAAACTATGCTGTAGGTTTTGTTGGCAGCCAAGTCAGGTCTTGGGCCAGTGTGTCTTCCTTGGCAACTGATAGGTGTTTTTCTTCCTTCCACCTTCTCCAGAACGACATAGTTGCCTAGAGAACATCGATAACCGTGCCAGTGCTCAGGGGGACTGTATTTTTGGAATGAACACTTTAGCGGTTGCTGCATTTAGCAGAGGAATAGATACCTCAAGTTAGAGGAGTGATACAAATGCCAGGGAAAATGAGCCTGTGCATCAGCCAGATTAACTTGCTAGGTTCTTCTCTGTGTTGTCAGCAAGCCAGATGACCCGAATTCTCCACTCAACAGCTGTCCACAGTCCTCCTGAAGATTAATATGCAAACTTACTCTCAAGTTCTTTCTTTTCTTTCACCTTTCTTCAGAAAACTTGAGTGTAAATGATCACCAACCTGTACAAACAGAAGACTGATCTCCATTGTATCTTTTGTATATTTGTGAATCCAAGATTTTTTGATTTATAAAATGTTTATTGTGATTCTAATATTAGTGCTGTATTTGTGAGTCCAGTCGTGCTGTTGTGAGATTATTTGCTAGTGAAGTAAGTAAAGATGGGAGTAAGCTCTGTAGAGCTCTATAAACTAGCCTCAAGCTTGATAAGAGCTTGTGCGTTTCTTAGCAGTAGTCACTCCAGAAATGCTGCTCACTTCATGCTGTTCCATTCTTGCATGTGTTGGAGTCAGAACTCATTTACTTAGAATTCTATTTTGAGAGGGTTTAGGAGTCGTAATTAGACTATGCGAGCTCTTCGTATCCTGTTTTAAGCACCCTTTCTCTCATCGTCAGCTGGCAGATGGAGTTCAAGTTGATACCTCTTTGCTTGTAAGCACCAAGTTAAAATATTTGAAAATATAATTGAATGTTTACAGCTATAGTAGAACAACTAAAAGCTYACCAATCTGAAGAGGAGTACTTGGGCTGATAGAATCCTTTTCAGTAACTTGATACGAGAATGGTCGCCTCGCATTTTTGATTTGGGATCTGTTTCCTAAGGGTATATCTTGATTTTTTTTTTTTTAATCCTTAACTGTAGAGTATTTTTTTTCCCCCAGTGTCCCATTTCTCTGTATTTGGTATGTGGTTTGTGAAACTGAGCATCCTTGTTTGATCTCGGTATTCGTATGATGAACATGGGCACAACTGATGGCCAAGCTAGTTCTTAGAGGGATGCGCTTCCTCTGACAACGGCTTTCCTTCCACTGTCTGCAGTGGGGCTCCAGGCAGAAAGCTACCCTGCCTCCAGAAGACCTGGACCCCACATAATTACTAGGAGGGAGAGAAATGCTACGAAGGAGAGTAACCTTGCTTGACTTTTGGTAGCTGGCTGGGTGACACAGAAATGTTTGGGGGTAGGAGTTGAGTGCAGTTAAGCCAAAACCAAGCACAGTCTGTTCRTGCCTACATGCTGGTTACTCCATGTCTCTCAAGAAACTTGTGAGACTTTCCTGTTCCCATGAATCAGACAGATTTGGCATTTATCAAATTTAAAACTCTTCTGCTAGTTTAATTTCTTCCTTTGTTACTTGCTTCATAAGAGCTTTGTAAAAAGTTCATTATTTAATATTTCCTTCCAAGATTAATAATATATAAATGTTTATTATTTTGCTGGATGTCAACCTAAGTAAGAAGTGCTGTGCTCAAGCAGGAGCAGTTTTTGCTGAAGGTACTGATTTTTGGAAATTTGGCTCTTATAATTACTTTTTCTCCTTGTGAGGAGAGAAATCAAAACCTTATTATGCATATCATGCATTGTTTTTTATGGCACAAAACCAGTGCACTGTTTTGACTTTAAAACCAGCTTAAATCAGGTCGTGCGGCACTGAAATTATTGCAGGAAACTTCCTGCTTACAACAAAAGGATCTTGATTTATTTTTTAAGTGCATTCACTTCAGCACCAGGTGTTGTTTTTGAAGTTTCATGGCAGATTCCTGAGGGARAGGTGCTAATGGGTTTGGTTGATAGAACATATTATTCTAGAGCATTATTGCAGAATTTTGTTTCTTGATGATGGTTTCTCATTTGTCAAATGATATGCTCATCTAATGCCTTAATGTTCTTATCTCAAGCCACTTAGAGTATCTGCAGTTTCCTAGGGAAAAATGGACTCATTTTGTTATTGTAAATTGTATTGATAATTCCTTTTTTTTTTTAAACTGGACACATAGCTTTATGTTCCATTACAGACTCTTGGGKTTTTTTTATTCCATTTCTTTTATATCCATTTTATCAGTCATGTTTATTCCTTGTTTAGTATCTCTTGGTCCTGCTAGGATCAGGATGACTGCAATTACATGTGTCTGAATTTATATTCCACTCTAGGGCTATTACAGGGAACCTGTTACTCAGGCCTTCTTAATAGCCTCTTCCTTCATAGTGAGGAAGTCATCCATTGCTTTGATTGTGCTGCTATAATCATGATTGTGCTTTTGCTTAAATTATTCCTCTGCATATTCTCTGCTATTTCAAAGACCAGCGTGCGTTACTTTGCATGTAATTCCACTTTTTATTATCAGCGTGGTTATACAGCTTTGCAAATTTTCACGAGCTGATATATGTCAGTTACAGTTTATTATCTTAAGTAAATAGAGAGCTATTAGTTTACAGCAGAGAGCTTGTGCAGATTGTGTTGTGTGGAAGACAAAAATACTCATGTATCCCCCTTACTTGACTTTAGTTGTTACACTGTGAGTGTTGCCTGCCTGTGCTCGTATGTGTTCATACCTTCATTACTTATTTCTTGAAATTACATGGGTTCTCTAGACTCCCTTCATTCATATGTTCTCTCAAAATGGCTCTTGTTAGACTTTATAGGAATGGTTTCACGATCTTCACTGCAATACAGAGCAAGCGATAGGCTGCTGGCAACAGCGTACTTTGCTCTCCTTCAGCAGTTTCAGTCTTTAATTTCCTCAGGCAGCAAGCTATGGCTACAAAGAAGATAGACTCCATCACCAACACCATTAACCTCAGACGTTTCTCCTCCAAGAGCTGGTGCCTTCTCYAGCATGACCGTGAGAAGGCTAGTACCCAGTTTCACAGGGACATTGGAAAGAATCTATTTTTCTACGCCCACTAAGCCCTATMTCTGCTGGCAGCTAAACAGCAGTGTCGTGCCAGGATTACTTGGCCCTGGATGCTCTGTACTGCAGTCTATTCCCTTACCACTTCTAGCATTTCTTGCCCAGGAGGGCCTCATAGAAGGTCAGAGGACAAAGTACCTGAGTTGCTTTGACCAAGAATTCAGCCTCCTTCCTGGCAGAGAGAATGATTTAAAGGGTTTTTCTTAAGACCTCCTATACAGCTTGGCCCCTGAATTTTGAGGTTGCACTGAATCACCGCAGAACCTTTGAAGCATATCACTCCGTGACTGAGTTTTCCTTCCTGTAAACAAAGTATTCTTGGATCTAGCTTACTGACCCTGGCAAGTTCCTTTCTGTAGTGTCTCTATGAGTGGAATGGGTTGGCAACGCATATAAGAGGGAGAAGGTGCTGAGTGATTAAATATGAGATTCATACTCCTGACAAAGGAAGGGGGGTGATGGAACTTGACATTTACAAGAAATAAGCCAAGCATCTTAAATAAACATTGAAAACGGACTAAAATATGGTGATTCATTGCCAGGCCTATCTGGCAGCCTCTCYTTAGTTTGGGCTTGTTGGTTATCAGATGATACTTGCCACTTAGACCATAAAATGAAATAACATGTAGTTGATTTTGAAAACTTAGCTAGTTGATTCCAGAAAGGATTTCTCTGTTCTGTTGGTGAAGGCGCAGTTCTGTGCGTGACCTTCTCTTCAAGCTATTTGACTAAGAGCAGTAACTGTCCCCACCAGACACATGCTCGGTTATCGTCCTCGGGCCTGTTTGGAGAAATGTCAGCAGCAGCTGAGGATCTCCCTTTGCAGGGACTGAGTCTGTTTTCAGGTGACTTCCACATACGGCTGCCTGACCCACTCTCCAGTCTCCTGGGGCTTCCTGGGGCCCCTGATGGGAAGAATTGATTACCTGAAGGCCGTATCTGCCCCCAGAGCTCTGAGACAGTAACACAGGATCTATTGTAGTTTTAAGCATTCTGTGATCCACTTCATTGGAGAAAATGGGGAATTCCAAGCATTTTCTGATCCAGACAAGTGCAAACACCTACAGGAGATCATGTACCAAGCCTATAGCTACTAGGAATGACGCTAATGAAAAGCTCTTTAATAGCAGTTTCATTTCCTGCCTGCCAGCACTGCTTGTTTGAGGTATTGGTGCCATAGCAAGTGCTGGGTAAACAAGACAATTGTTTCTGCTGGATGATCTTAAAGCACTCCTAACTGTCTGCTCAAAATACTTTTCCATTTCAAGGAAATRACTGTTTTGTTTGTGTTAAGAGTCAGGAATAGGAAATGACGTGAACACTTAACTGTTTTTCCTGGTGCTTTTAAGAGGAGGCATATTTGCTGTCTCAGGTCTCATGTCCAAAAGCATTCAATGTTTTCCACAGTCCCACTAAAGGAGCCTCTAGGTACTAGATGTGTTTGTGTGTGTAAGGAAAAAATGCATTATAAACCTTGTGTATCCACCTGGTAAAATTTTACTAGTCTCTCCCTGCAATCATACTTTAAAATCAGTTGATACATTCCCCCTCACAGTGCTGAATTAAGTGCTAATGTCCTCAGCTCTTGTGTTTCCAACAGTGGAATAAATTTGTGATTATACAATGCTCTGTAATCTCCCTGAAATAGAAAGAAGTCAAAATTCACATTTTTCATGTTTGTTTTGTCTAAGTAGAAGTTTTATCTGCATCTGCTGAGATGATACACCATCTATTTAATCTTTTTATCTGTGCATTACTCCTTGCTTGACCTTGAAATGAAATGTTCCAATTTTTTAGTCTTTTTTTGTTGCTGATACATTTTTTGTAACTGATTTTTTTTTCTTTCTTTTTTTCCCCCCCTAAACCAATTGCTTTTCTTTAACTTCCTTGAAAAATGACACTGGCAATATAGGTCTCTGTGTCATATAGTCTCACTTCCTAATTCTGGTATGTGTTAGTGCACCGTCATTCAGGACTAAGGTGGCTGCTGGTGTCCAGACTTGGTTATAGCGATTGTGAGTTCCCTGATGTAGGATTTAACTCCCTCTTTTGTACTTCTGCAAGTGCTTGGCAAAACAGGACCCTGGTCCATGATTAGAATGCCGGGGATATGGAAAAGATTTTTTGGTCAATATTTAGCTTAGATATTTAAGACAACACCTTTGAAGAAAGTCCTGCTGTTGCCCACAGAAAAATGTAGGTATCTCAATACATAACATAGACTAATGTACCACATGACAGTTTTTCTCCCTGTTCCACTCCTTTGCCCTTCCTCAAGAAGAGGCAGATGGGGCAGGGTAACCACCTCATGAAAACCAGGTTTAACAGTGTAGGTACTGGAGAATAACAGTGAAGCTACAAGAGTGCAACTCCACAATGGCAGAAAAACAGTTGGAGCTAAATAGGATCTCAGAGTTTGTAGCTGGAAAGAAAGCACTGCACATGCAGCACAGGACTTGGAACACCAAGTTCTCAAAATGGTTAGTAACTTCTTTTTTTTTTTTAAACTGTTAATGTTTCACTGTTTATCATCTGACTCTGACAGATGACACAATCTCAGTCCTTATGAGAATCAAATTAAAGTAACATTTTATTGCCGTTTAAAGACTTAGTGTATTATATATAAAGAAAAACATACAGTGATTATTAACTTAAATTCAACCTCACCTTTTGTGTAATCCCTCTTTTTTTTTTTTAAGCACTCATGTCTGCATGGTTTCTTTATGCCTCCATGCATGAACAGAAAAGTGACTCATAACATGCAGGGGGAAAGAAGGTTTAATTTCCAAAACATTTTTTATACAAATCCAAGTATATTATAGAAACCTCTTATAAACAAGGGATTTCTGTGCATGAACCAAATGCATGAATACTGGGCCCTCAGTAGAAATAAGATTTTTAAACTAAGTATCTCTACAATGAAATATCAAATGAAGGGAAATACTTGTTAAATGAAACAAGATAAAGTGTAAACACTCACCTAGAATATAAAAAAATAAATTTGASCAGGAGGTTTCTCACACAAAAGAAATCCACTATCATAGCTGTTTAAGGGGGAGGTGTAGAGGAATGCCTTTGTTGCTATACTTAGTTTAGTCTCTACCAATAGAAAAATGATTTATCTTCTATATTAGTTTGYAGCGTGAGTTCCACTTGTGTTAATGCCACTTCATTTGTATATTGCATGTATCCCTAAAAAAATGAAAGGATCTAATTATAGAATTGTTTATTTTCTATAATCATGATAAAAATGGCTGTTGCAGCAATTATTTCCCCAGGTAAGAAAAGCACTCAGTGGTATACTTGTAATAATGAAGTAAGGAATTTGAGAACTACTTCTTCACCTAAATTTAATGGTTTATTTCATAGTTTCACTGATGGAATTTTTAATTTTCTTCAATGATTAGGCATGACTTTCATCCTTCTGGTATGTATACAGAAGTGTTATGCACCAATCTCGGTATGTACAACCGCGAACCAAATGAACGTTTTACATAAGACAGTTTGCTTTTATAGTGATCACACACTGATGTGAACATAGACTAAAAATAACAAATGTTGCTTTAATAAGGATTTTGTACAGTAGGCGTAGATATAAAAGTTCTTCAAATTATTTTCACAGGTATCACTGAACATTTCATAGCTGTCTGTTACAGAAGCACCTAAAAGTGCTTGAGTCTTTCATTTATTATACATAGTTAAAATATATTACACTTCTGAAGGTATCTTAAATCACTGAACAGTTTTGCTAGCATCTTAATGAGCCAAATGGGAGTAAAAGGCAGTCCACATTCATGATGTGAATATACAGTAAGGTGTTTGACATCCTATTAAATCATTGCTCATGTTCTCAAAATAACCATGGTGATGAGACCTGAAAGACAAGAATTAAGAACTAGACATTTTAATTTCAGTGAATAAAACATTCAAAATAGAGAAAAGTCAGTTATCCTGTCACAGGCCAGAAAATAAGGTGAGAGCAAAAATGCATACAGAATGAGTTTATATATACACACTTAAGTATTAGAACTATTGCTCCAGAACTTGATGTGGTCAAAATCAGTGTAGGAAATTACACTGAAGAGCAGTAAATCTACTAACAGAACTTTAAAGAAGCTGTAAACGCTCCAGACAATCGTAGATCTCATTGCTAGAAAATAATACCCTTGAGATTTTAACTTAGGTAAGCACAATACTAGCACACAAGATGGCAAATTTGACTGGGGTAGTTATGGGCAGTGTAATTCAAATGCTGAATCATCACTAAGGCTAATTAATGGAAAACTACAAGACATTTTTGTTTCTGCTCTGTGCAGAATAGCATCTTTGTCTAAAACTAGTCTTTGATCAGTTAAGCTTCCTCGCCGCTCTGTACAGGGAGCTTTCTACAGACTCTTTGTTGTGACCTTTAAAAGGGGGAGGGCGAGGAACTGCTCTGATAGTTAAAGGTAAAAACAGTTTAAAAGAGGGGCTCAGCAGACGAAAGCAGGAGATGTGGGGCTAAAAAACCTGTTCATAACACACTGAAAATTTCACTTTAATGATGTGCTGACACAGGAAAAAGTACAAATCTGCAAGTTCTTAGCCATAGGGTTATACTGTACAGGGCAATGAGGCATATGAAAAAACATTAGGCCTCCTTGAATTCCAACCTTACGTAACAAGAAAATAGTAATTTTCTTGAGTTTTCTGAGTTTTTGGGCAATCTTGCTTTCTTCCAGGCTCAGAAAATATTAATATAATAGCCTTTCACTACAGAGAGTTCAGCTAATGTCCAGAGATCTCACCATGGACAAAGAAATTGCTGAGTTATTTTATTATCCTGCCACTACATACTAATTTAAATTATTTACTTTATAAAGATTTCAAAGATAGAAGCATGACAGAACAAAGTTGCAACACTGCCTTCCATTAGATAAGCATTTTATCCATTAAACAGGAAATACAGATCAGCTATTTGTTAAGCTGTGCATTAGCTCAGAAAATCAGTACTACAGGAACTGGAATAGGCCTTAGCTTAGGTTATCTAAATCTTTGCAGAGTAGCAACAGAGGTTACAAAAGGTGCTACAGAAAGCCTATACCACTTCTACAGTGATGTTCATGTAATAAGTGGTTTATTTTGTAAAGCATTTCTGTAAAGGAAATACTTCTCATATGTCACGTAGCCCAGTTGGTGTGGTATAAACCTCCATTTTCAATTAAAAGCTAAGCCTTCCAGTTTGTACTTAGTTGTGGAAGAAAGTGTTTTTGTCTTCTCAAGGGCAATCAAGACCCATAAGAATTGCATACAGAAGAATCTGTCCATGTACCTAAAAACACTGCTACCAAAGGAATCAAAACTGGTAAGAACTTACATGTTACTTTATATTGCATCTAGAAACAGGTAAATTGTTGCAAATGTATCAAGTCATACAGTTGAATACTGTAATTGGCACCAGCTGAAATTGGAGTAATTTTCAAGACTAGAGATAAAAATAAAGCAAAGGCTACTGCAAGGTCCTGATCCGAAAATACATCACCATCAGCTCAGACAGAGATGTGGGCTTTTGGTTAGTGACAGGTGAGTTAAAACACCATTTCAGCACTACAGACTGACTTGAATGAGCCAGTCATTAACATAAGTGTGTACTGAGAACCTGCATCTTTTTCCATCACTACCTCACCTCTATCTTTCAGTTTGAGGCTGCCTAGCTCCCTTCCTTTAACTCCTGATTTCTGCCAGGTAGTGGGACAGGAGAATGAGTTTAGTATGACTGTTCTTCAAATCTGAAACAGTTATAGAAAAATAGTCATATCAAATGAAACGTGCAACTTTTCTATGCTTGCTAATTTAGGAGCAAATTACAAGTCAAGAGTTGTGGATGGTAGTGGTCTACTAGCAAGTAGTTACAACAACTTATTTCTATACATTTCAACTCCTTATTAAGAAGCTAGTGGATGGGGGCTTTCAAACCAGCTCATCTAGGTTGGGGAGAGAATTTAAAATAACAGAAGAGATCTAGGTTCTCCAATATAACAATTCTATATCTCAATGTAAGAATAAGAAACAACAACACATTCCTTTCAGCTTTGTTGGCAGATTATAGGCATTGGCAATTTGACCAGTCGCCAAATTAGCATGTAGGGGCCTGTTTATTACAAATATCAACTAAAATCTAGAATACTTATGATAATTGATTTCTCTTGATATCACTGTGGCTGTACATTAAATATAAGTGGAGATGCAAAAGAAAATGCACTATGGTGCTTTGTCTCCACCAAGTTTCCTGAAGCAATCATGGGAGAAATTTTCTTGAATCACAGAAGTTGCAGGAAAACATTTACAAAATCCAAAATACTTACCTAAAACATAAGCAGCTACTAACTTTTGATTCACACTTAAATGGAGGTAGAGAGGCACCAGGGATTCCATTTCCCCCAAAGTAGGTAGCATTAGTGCTGCAATGCACACTATACCCAGGAAGACTGTTAGTAAACTAGGTCCCGACGAGGCAGTTCTGTTTTCTGAAAAATAAAATTATACCCCTTGTAAGGAATATCTAAGCAGTATAAATGTTAAATATTTTGCAAAAATGTCTGCAGTACATCAGAGCTGCAATATTCTGAGATTTTTTTTTCCTTTGAAGTTTAGGGAAGGGGGGGAGACAAGACAAAAACCCATCTTCCTAAATCTTTTGCATTTTGCAGTGAGAAAGCTGCTCCCTGTTCTGAGCCTGATGCTGGAACTTGTTTTCACATGACTTACCAAACCCCTCCCTTTTGCAGGAACACAGCCTGACAGGCCCAGTGGCTATATATACACACTCATGACAGCTGGATGGTTTCAGCAATGCYTGAGGTTTCACCACGCATCCTGACTCCATGCCTTGATATTCCTTCAGTAATTAGTAATCAATTAGGAAAGAATACCTGAAGGAGCAGCACAGGCAGCAAACTCTGTTTACTTCTCCGGAAAAAAACCCAAAAACCTGGCTACAAGAAGAGCAGAGATTCTTGGGCCAGATGAGTTCCCCTGCTTTCCTTATAGGATTCCAGGGCTGCACCTGCCAGAAGCAGTTTATATGCCATGAAGTAGTAGCATTTGAAAGTTACTTTAAAAACTGTGAGTGTGAAGCACTCTGACAGTGCGGTATAACTACAGAAATGCAGACTACGGATGAAATTCTGTCCTTCGTATTCTTTATTGTGCTGCAGTTTAATAGCTGGAACCTACTCAAAGGCACACTGTGTAACCTTTAAAAAGAGCTGATAATGTGTTAGTTGAATATCTCTAACCAAGTTCTTAAGACCCATTAGAAATTAGCCCGTGTTTCTATCAAGTTTTTGTATTCTCAAGGAAGCTAGCAGTATGGGTCCTATTTTAATTCTGTCAATCCATTATTTCTAGACTGCAGGTTTTGTACAAAAGACTATAGCTGCTCTGTTTACTGTTTTTCTTTAAGCAAGCCGTATAAGGTAGCAAACAAGTTTCTTTTTAAGCAGAGGAATAGCCATTTGGATTAAGACCAGTATCAGATTCTTCAGATGGTTCAAACATTTTGTTCTATGATTCCAGAGCTCTTATAGGTTTACTTTCTTTAACCATGGATCTTCCTATTATCTATCTTGAGTTTTTTTTAGTAAAAGGTGTTTCACCAGCCAATAAACCATATATAAATAGTGTAACAGTTTGGTTTTTATCAGGAAGAACCTTCTCAAGCAAGTTAATCTATTTTCTGGAATTAATTTTGTTCTCATCTTGAAAAACAAACAGTGACAAGAATATTACAGTATAAATCAGTGAAAGTAACAAGATAGTCAAGAATGAGAACCAGTTATAGTACAGTAAAACTCAATACATTTTATATCTTCCCCTACCATTTCAGTTTAATTGTTCAGTCCAGACTTTGCCCGAGGCTGTTGATTCACCTCCTCATGTACATAACCTGCAGAGAGCTTCCAGCTAGCAACTGTACTTTTCTGTACTTTTCAGACTGACAAGGGAGATGGCATAAAACAAGGAGCACTTTAGAAGTTGTTCTGGCAATATTTCCTGCTCATCAGGAAACAGAGGATTAAGGCTTTGGAACAAACTCAGAAGGGGTATATATTCTGAAAGAAAGAGCCCAAGGGAAAAAATAACTCCTATCCTTTTGCAGATGAGTTCCTATTGATTATAATAGGAATTCTGCATCAGAGGAATGCAGTATGTACTCTTCGAGGCACAATATGCGAACTTTGGGCAGCAAAGATTCTTTATCTTAAGCAGAACAGTCACAGTTTGGGTTCTTGAGCACTACCATCCTTCAGTGATAAAGATGGCAGTCTTACAGGTAATTAAAAGTATTAATTTTAAATTTATTTTAGTCTATTTTTTTCTAGTCACTTGAGCCATTCAAAACTGTTTCAGAGGACCTGAGGAGTAAAAGAAAGATTTCAACTACCTGGTTGACACAAAGTCTGCTCAAAAAAGACACTTTCAGTCAGATGTTCTTTTATTCGTTTTTCCTCCTCTTCCTTTTGTTGTTGTTCCTTTGCAGATGGAAGCAGAGTAGCAATAATCTCCTTTCTCCCCAGTGCTTTCCTCTGGCTCTGCTCAGACACTTGCAGACGGAATTTATCTATCACACCATAGTGAGAAGCCCGAACATCTCTGTGACGGATCACACTGCAGAGGAAAATAACATTTTTGAACAGGGGAACTAATAAAGCCAGGTTTCCTATGGAAATACATCCTACATCCCAATGTTTCCCCTTTCCCCTGTACACAGATTCAATGCAATAGTCCAAATCCTCATTCCCTCCTCCTCCTCCACTCAGCATTCTTGGAGACCTGATCTCGCCCTCTCTCCCCCCTCCCCAGGCTGGCTGCACACGAGAGGGTTCTCTGGTTCCCAAATGCACCTGATCCAATCAGCTGACCAAAAAGAATATTTAATTCTTTATCTCAGAACACAGCCTTTGCCTCAATCTAAGACCTAGCTGCCAATTTTCATGAAGTATCAATTATTTGATAGATGCCTAATCCTTTATCAAAGTTGTTTGATGTTGGCCAATGAGTTCAAAAGGTATGGGGGGCAGGGGTGGACAGGGAAGGAAAGAAGAAGAGCCAAACACTTGGACAGACAAGGTGATGGCAAAAGTCAAAAAGACAAGCTTTTTGAGAAAATCATGCTCAAAGTTTTACAATGTTTTCTCAGAAGTAAAACTCATTCCCCCTATAGCAAAAATTGAGCTTGCAATAAAGACATTTTCAAAATCACTAGCCCACCATTCAGGGCATGTTTACAGTGCAGTCAGAATTATAGCTACACATCTGTATAGACATGTCTTGGATGTCTTTCAGTGAGCAAGTCTGGATATCAATACTAGGGCTCTGTGCTGTCAAAGCTTTGTTTATCTAATCTAGCTAACCTTGAGTATGGTTTGCAGCCTGCGTTGAAATGCATGAAGTTGCAGCTACTCCACTAGCCAGCAAGAGCTAGGTGGGGTACATCTGTGCAAGCGGTAGTCACAACTCGGACTGCAGTGTAGACATATCCCTCGAGTCCTGACCAGAGATTCAGTTGTTTTCCAGGTAAACTTCCTCGCTGCCCAGAAACTACACTGAGCTCTACTGTCTTGAATAGGTTGACCAAGATGGCTTCAACAGTAAGACAGAGTGATGGTTGTTATATTCCTTCCAGTTTTACGGTATTTCATAGAAAAACTGTATGCAGGACCCATAAAAAGCAGTTTTAAAATAACACTGATCAAAGGCCATACAGACCTCTCTGTGAATGGTGCTTTGCTCAGCTGTCTCCTCTCTGCAAATATACTACGAAAATACTCACATACCTAGCATTAAGAAAACAATACCATTTAGGTTTTGAAGTCATATCAGTTCTTAGGGTTAATATGGACTGTAATTATTTTTTCCAAAGTGRAATACTTTTTTTTTTTTCCTTGAAAGGCTACCCTACTTTTCTAAGAAAATAACAGCTAATCTGTTTTTTTTTTTTTTTTTTTTTAAAAAAAAATATATATATATATTTGATTTGTAAATCAGCAGTGAGAGTAATATGGTAATAAAACCTGCTGATTTGGCTTCAAGAAAGTTGACGCCTCCTGAGAGGGGGAAAAAAAAGTCCTTTTATCTTTAGTGATACAGGATAGCACTCTTGAAATTGTTCCAAAAAAAGTATCTTTGTGGTAACATACATATTAAAAAGCTGCAAGAAACAGATTTTTATGTTTTAGACTGCATTTAAAGGAACTATATGACATCAAGATATCTACAAAGTCAATCATTAACACATAGCTAGTTCTTGTAATTGGTATCTGGTTTGAATAGACTATTCAACAAGGAAACAGAGAGCAAATCATCTTCTAAGCTAGAAGCTTGCAGGAATATAGGTAGCTCTACATTGCTTTAGAAGCAAAAGCGTGTGCTTATGACAGGCTTTCAGGAAGTAATTTGACTGCTGGCTGGGCAACTGCCTTCACTAAAACAAAAGGCTTTTTTCCAACAATCTTAATTCATACAACTGAACATATCAGGACATCAGGTTCAACTCTTTTCTTCCTTTAACACTTCTTTTTTAAATTTTGTTTCTACTCTTAGTGCCATGGTACTAAGTATCAACCTAAACAGAATCTTTACATAACACTGTGCTATGAGAACATGCATCTGCTGCCAAGCAAAGAGATGTTTCTCTGCAGACCCTTATAAACAGATACATTCTCCTGTTTCTTTTTAGAGATCATTGCATAATTACAAGCTCTGTAGAATATCTGTTTATCTGGCAAATGGCCATACTTAACATAGTACTGCTCATATCCTAGCAGTAAACACTGCCTTTAGACGACAACCATTGCAACAGGGTGGGGTTTTTGCTACAGAAAAAAATCCTGTGGAAGAAGCATACATCTTATTTTTGTTTAGTTATTAAAAGACTTTTGTCAAAATGAACTAAATGTAATCAACATTGTGTAAGTGTCTGCTAAAGACTAGAACAGCTCACTAATACACCTGTATCTTCTGATCAGTTTTGTGCTGATGTTAGGATTACTCCCCTGCCCAATCGAACTTATTAGTCCAAACAGTGTTTTAAACATGCTCTCTATTTGGCGAGTCCCTAGAATTTTCTAAATTATACCTAAGGAAACTAGCATAAGGAAAAGACCAGTTTCCTAAGCACAGTACCGTTTACCTGGCAAAACCTAGATCATTCAGTAGTTTTTTGGTTTTTTTTTAAAATGGCTGTTCATTAGCCAGAGATTCCAGAATCTTACAGTTGGCAACTTTCTAGTCAGAAAGCTCGGTCTGCTCTTTTAGGTACTTCATACTCTCTTTAGCCATACCTGACTACCCAGAACTCACATACATCAGCACAGAAATAATGTGGCAAATGGAAGATCAAAAAGGTCAGGCTATTTTAAATTAAATATCTATTGCTTTCTCGACTTTGAATTATAGCAGCCTACAGGCCCTATACATTGCTGTGGTAACTTAACCGATCTTCATCTTTTCTCTGTTATTGGTTTGGGACCTGGAAGGATAAACAAGGAAAGGAGAGAGAGAGACAACAAGAGTGGTGGTCAGGGGGAAAGGTAGGCAAAAGTACCTTTATTAAACATGTCCCAGGAAAGTGTGCTCAGTAGAACTTCATACATTTTCATTTTGCCAATCTGCAAACAAATATTTCTCACAAAGAAATCCCAACCCTGGGGGTCTTGCTTTTCTTAGAAATAAAGTACTTAGAGGAGACTCATATTACTCTCACTGCTGATTTACAAACTATACTACAGGATGCATTTACTAGCATTTTACTTATGCTTAAAGACAAAATTAAAAAAGAAAATATATCCGCTATTCCAGTACCTCTGCCCTAAAGCAAAGAACAGCAAAGACTGGGCAGCCAGAAGAATATAAGAGATTAGAAAAATACTATATATTTATCCAATTTAATTTATACTATATATGCTGGCATTTACTACCTCTTGAATAATAAAGGCAATCAAGGTATTTTCAAATGTCCTATAATTAGGAAAAAATAAATAACCAACTTTTACTTACATATCAACACAGCATTGAGGCTTCACTGCACCAGCAGCATCAACCACCGCATATTTATTGGGAGTTGTACAAAGAACTGCAATTGAAAAGGACAGTAGYAGTAATAAAACATGAATCCCTCACAAACTGTATAAACAGATTTACATATAGGCACAAGTTTAGTTTTGCCACCAATATGATTTGTTACATGAAATRTAGTTAGGCTCTTCAAGATCACAACTAACCCTTTAATAGAACTTAACCTAGGAAACCCACCTTTGAATTTTAAGGCAAACTCATAGGGGTTATAAAGAGTCAACACCTGCTTGTGTGTTGACTGGTCATCTGCATAAAATATAAGTTCTGTAGGAAAAACAAAAACAGGAAGATTTCCTTCCACTAACTCTGGCTGTCTTTTTTGTTGCTGCATTGGCACTGAATCCTCCTTGCTGCTTCTTGTGTTCTTATGATTCTGTATCCTCAGAGACTCCAGGTTTTGAATCGTTTAAGAATTCCAAAGCATTTTGGCAATTCTGAAGGGGAAAAAGGAAAAAAAAGAGAAAAGGGAAGAAGATTATTTCCATAAATCCATAGCAAACTGATGCAGACAACAAAAATGTAAAAAATATAGAACCTGATGCTTGGTTATGAATCTATATTTAAGTTCCTTCAAAAATATGGAAATAAAAAAACATATTTGCATCAGGTTTCCCTCTAGTTAAAAACACCTGAGAAAAGACAGAGCAGAAATGAGGAAGCACAAGATATAAGGCAGCAGTAGTCATCATTTAAGCAGGAATCCTGCTGCAGCAGTGACCTACTCAAAACATTCCAGGATGAAGTGTAATAMCTTATGTATCTGCTCACATATGCACTGAGGTATGTCAAATCACAGATTCAGAACAAAAGAATGGAGAACACCTGCATGCCTTGCTTAAACTAAACTCATTACAATTGGATGKTAGTTAAAGGCAATTAATTTAAAAATAACTGGGATGAATAATACCAAATAGATTTTGGATTTGTTATTTGATTAAAAAATAAGAAAGGTATTCTACCACTACTGTCTCTAACTGAAGTACAACCATCATAGTTCTCCCTCCCACCACCCCCAGTTTTGTTTTATTTTGAGTGTCACTCCAGAACTAAAACCAGAACCCATGACCTGATCAAGCAACAACCCTAAATCCAATTCATAAGATAAAGTTAAGGCCAGATTCCTGAATGTACTTATCATTGACTTTACATACTACAGACAGAACAAAGTAAAACAGCTACATATGTCTTTTTCCAAGAACGTTGTATTTTACTGTATCTCCTATAGATTACTAATCAMATTCAAGGTCTCCTTTGCAGCTTAATGTTATTCTACCATAGAAAATATTAAAAGAAGAACACAAATAGCTTCCTGCTGACTTATTAGCTGTAAATTCCACTTCCAATGAAGCTTTATAAAAYAATGTCCATTTCAGGTGTTCACTGGACTAGTAAACTAATCTGGTAGCACCTGAAGAAACTTAGTTTCTAAGATTTCTAGCAGAGAATAGCCCTAGCATTATGAACAATCAAAAATATGTGCTTATTTTTATGTTCTGAACATYATAATGTTCACATTTCCAAGCACCAGATAAATTTTTCATATTTGAAACAACACACAAATGTAGACGTTCATTAGAACATGCGTAGACTGCTTTTGTAGTTCCTTTCACACCTTCATATCTGCGGGATCTGATCCTTATTCACAATCTAAGCTTTTCAGCCTCTCTATTTTTTAAAAATAGAAAATTATCCTTGTAGAATTTAAAAGTATGGTTCTTGCTGGAATCTCTTTCCCCAAGATCCAGTTTCTTTTCAGAGCACAGATTTATTTCCAGTTCACTGAAATGCTACTAATAATATTCTGAAAACAAATCTCCAGTGACAGTGTTCCAAGTTGATGTTCTGCTACCTTTTTAAGAAGGGTCTAGAAAAAAAAAGCAGATCTGTAAATGGCAATTTGGGTTCTAAGTGCTTGCTAGAATTTTGGTAAATCCCTTTTGTTCCAGAAGAACTAATAAACTCTGGAATCACTTTGCACAGCAAGTCTAGGTATTATTTCTTGAACAACTTAATGTACTATTGCTGAGTAAGAATCATTGTTCCATTCAAATACATGAAGATTATATGAGGATATCTAATGTGGAAAAAACTGCCAGCTCACAAGAATACAAAACAATTTATTCTGAAACTTCTTGCAGGCAGAACATTAAGAAAAAATCCTGTGAAAAGTTAATTCAGTGCAATACACAATAAGCATGTATGCGAACCAAAGGTTCTCATACCTATACATACTGCAAACATTATACATACATACAGGCAATCTTCTGAAGTGAACAAAAGTTATTTTTTCTAATAAATGCTTTAAAYCATATTTTAATATGTTCTTCAGACTACCATACAACCAAAACTACTGCTAGGTGTTTCAAAGTGACTGTATTTACTAAAATTAAAAAAGATTATTTCAAATCATTAGCATGATGTTGATGCTTTACTGTTTATTTAAATTCTGCACTCATTGCTGTCATTCTGAATCCTGGAGTCATACTACAAGTCCAGCTCCCCATGATCTTCAGCTCAGCCAACAGCAAAGGTTTAGATTTCCAAAAACTCACAAATCACAACGTCAATGGAGGTATGGATCACTAAGCCTAATAGCTGGCTTCCTTATGTACTCACCAAAAACACAGTGCATAACCCCCGCCCCAGGATTCCACAAACTTGCAGGCTGAAAGCCACTAATCTTAAAAAAAAAAAAGTATATCCTGCTATTGCTTCCTTTTCTTATTTAACTTGGCTGGATAAGAAGTTACCACTCAAACCAGCAGAAGTAAAACCTGGCAAACCCAGGTCTATAGCACACATTTGCCAACACAGCAGTGTCACTCAGGATATAAATTTGTGTGACATTTCTATGAAAGCAACAAGCACCCATGTGGAGACAATTATTTTGTCTTAAAAGTCACCTAGCTGGAATATCCCACCAATAACATCAGTAAAAGTACTTTTCCCCAAGACCACATTATAAACTACACATATGCTGAGGACATTTGCTGGTATAGTATTAATAACAGCCTACCTTTCATACAGCACTCATCAACCTGAAACTTTAAAGATCTTTACACAGAAAGTCTGTATTATAAGAACTTCTTTGTGCAGACTAAACCTAAGCATCATTCCTATAAGTGTTCAGAATACAGCTACACAACAGACTGCCTTTGGTATCCCAGCTTGCTCATTTTAAACGAACTTCGATATCGCTATTCTACACTGTGAGCAACACAGGCAGATTCTTAACGTTACAACTAAATTTTCACAGTCAATAGTCACCATGATCACTTGCACAATGTGAAGTTAAGCACAAGCAAATCTTTGCAAAACATAGATCTGTGGCCTTACTTCTGCGACCTAAACTGTGCAGATGGAGTCCTCCACCAATGAAACTCTACACAGGTGCAAGACTCTGTCAGAAATAATGCTCGTTACAGGACATGGGCCAAAGCATAACACCTTAGCAATGTCAGCCAGTTTTCCAACACTCTTTGAAGTCAGGACAAACAATTGTCACTGATAATTTTTTAGCTCAATAAAGATCTCTCCTCCCTGAAGTTACTAAATATAATACTGCTTGTAGCACAGATCCGCCAGCATTTCCTTTGAAATCCCTCTCTTCATAAATTTAACTTGACAGAAAAAAAAAAMCATGAAATGTAACTTTCCTCTAGGCTCAGAAATAAAAACAAATCACAGTCAATGTTATTTAACAAGATCCACTGAAAAATTAAATCAAATGAGGAAGTTTTTTGTTCCATTTTGACTTCCAACAGCCTCATCACCATGACTTCTGAATGTTTTTTTTTTTTTCCCCTCCTAACAATTGCAAATAACTCTACAGAATATCATCTGGTAAACATTTTATCCAGAACATAGCCTCCTTAGAGTCTTAGTCTCCACATTTCTCTTTTAAAATTTTTCTAATTAGTGTTATCTRTTTTTGTTATAATGCAATAATATCTCATAGTCTACCCTCTAAATCTACACAATAAACTTTCCTACACTATATACTCAAGTAAATTCATGAATGAAGTATGTATGCCTTTTGAGCGTGGATTTACAAAATAAGCCACAAACTCTTCTTCAAAAGTMTTTCCTATGTCAAGCTGAGCAATTACTTTAAGCTGCATGCAAATACAGCATAACATCTGGAGCAGGTCTATTAATATTTTGTTTCTCCAAAAGTTTTTGGAGCCCTGAATATGCGCTTACACAATCTAATGTTTAAACTACCTGCAATTATTTGGGAGAGTCATCCAATGATTAGAGCACAGGACCAGGAGTTGGGATGGCTGGACTCCATTACTGCTAACTCCGTCACTGACACTCTGTGACCTTGAGCGAGTTGGTTAACCTCACCTCAATTTGCTAATCCATAAAGGCACATATTCTGCAAAATATTTAAGTAGGCGGATAGTGACATTTAAACTGGCAGAACTACTCTGAGACTTTGCAAAACCTAGGCCAAAATATACTGCTGTTTACTTCTCTACAGGATGATGTGAAATGTAATTAATAACTGTCTCTGGGATGCTCTGGAGATGAAACAATCYTGGAGCATTACCTATTAGAGCGGATGACTACAACATGAATAAATCGTGCTGATACAAACACCAAGATTTATTAGGTCCACATTAATTTATTTCCTTCTATTTTTCAAACGTTGAAAAGGTGACAGTAACACAGATTTTACTCAAATACAAACGAGATATGCGCAAAAGCAGAAAAATGGGAAATAGCACCTGTGCATTGTTTCTCCTCCATGCTATTACCTGCCTCGGAAGGACTGACCCTAGGGCAGACTTTCAAGGGCACATCTGCTTTAACCTACATTTTCTCACTTTCAGGTTGCGCCCAGTGTCCCAAACTGACCGTTTCTTAAACATGAACCGTGTCCCTTAGCGCTACGTGGCTTTTTTTTTTTCCTATCTCAGGCCAAATACCCAGCTCAGACGSCAAGATGCCACAGATTATCTGAAGAAAACACCGTTTCCTAAGAGAACGAAGGGAAGAAAGGCGTTCAGATTCGACTCTCAAAGCGCGTCTGCTGAAGGGAAACCAAATGACATAATTGCATACGCCGAGTTTCCCTCTTTGTTATTCGACAACGAAGAGCAGCGATAAAGGCGAAGTTAACTGTGCGCTAACGGCCTTTGCCCACAGCTCGCGCCCTGCCCGCTCTGGCGGGGACGATAACGCCGCCGTGGCACGGGCCCGGCCCGGCACCTTCACGCAGCCCCGTCCCCACCTGCGGCCGGGCCCGCCCGGGGCGGCCGAGGCG
>NW_020450860.1:1042962-1064496 GCF_003343035.1 Apteryx rowi
GGGAGGCGGCGGTGCTCGCGGGCGGGAGGGCGCAGCCAGGGCCTGCCTGCCCCCGCCGCGCGGCAGCCCCGGGAAGGGCTTCCGGGGGGCGGGGGGGGAACGGCCCGAATGTGGCACAGTGCTCGCAGCTGCCCCGCTCTTCCCTTGCGGGGAAGTTAAAAAAACAAAAAAAAAGCCTGATCTAAGGGTTCCCGAGGGCTAGCGCCTTCCCAAAGGGGCTCCCGAGCCGCCTCGCGGCTCTCGTTACGGCTGACCTTGGAACTGCCGTGCTTTGCTGCGCGCAGGGCCCGCACTGGGTTTCRGGTTCACTTCAGATAGGGGCCTGGAGAGGTCTTGCTGGCTACTTACAAATCCCCCGGCAGGTAGGATCAGCATGCCTCACCTGCTCTGGGTGTATAAGAGCACTGGTAACAACTAGGACACACATTTCGTGATCATCTGATCATACAGTAGTACAATTTAAGTGACGCATGTGGTCTCTGTAGCTCCGTTTTTGTTGCTGCTACCTTTGTTCTCCTATATTCATCTTACAACTTTCATTTGCTGTGTTTTATCTTTATGAAATCAGACTTTTCTGTGGACTCAAACTCATTCAGTATCTGTTACCATCTTTCTTTGTTTTTATTCTAATTTGGGCTTTTAAGCCCTGTATAATACAAAAAATGCCGCAGCATAATTACCATGTAAGATCATTCCCAGCTGTACAATTATGAACATTGCGATATATTTTTGTTGCTAGTCAGATGAATAATTAAGGTTTATATTAAGCCTTCCAGCTAGCAGGATTGCAAAATATTTTACCAATTACCTGACTTTACCCACCAGTGAAACGAACGCACTTCTGTGGTGAAATAAACACAGCAGCCATTAGTATTTCACAATAACATCATGTAACAATCCAGAACAGGAAGTAACATTTTGTCCATTTGAAATCATGGAAGATACTAAATAAAAAAAGTAGTTCTTCATTTTTCCTCCTGCAACTTAAGCAGGATGTGTGTGTGTGTTAGCACTCATCTTTTCCAAATGCTTCCTTCTGCATGTCTTCATCGCTGCTAATAGTTCCATTAGCAGTTTCAGTCTTCCAGCTGCAAATTATGTAATTTTATGGTTAAAATTTCTATATATAGAGAAATTATAAGCTTGTCAGAATTTCTGAAAACATATGCAGTGAAAACAGTGATGAAATAATTTTTTTTTTTTGTTTCTTGACAGGTTTCAATCAGCTAACAGAGTTTAACATGTTTAAAAATAAACTAGAATTCTTGTTTTTAAACATTCATGCTAGCAGACTTCAATCTTCAGGATACATTCAAAAAATTAAGATTTTTTTACTGTGTATTGATCAAATGTAATGTGTTTCTCATTTTGGAAACCTGTCTCAGCAGAAGCTCCTAGTGCAGTAGACATAAACATGCTTCAGAGATATTCAAATTAATAATAAACAGAATGATCAAATTGGAAAAAACATAATTTAAAGTGGCTAGACTTAGAAAGACATTAATTAACCAAATTGATATTTTCCAGTTCATCCAGCTCATTTACAAAGAAAATTCAAAATCTCTGAGGACAGGTTTTAGATCTCCCTTTATAAGTTTTCCAGGATTCAACTTTGGTTGCTTGCTTTTTCTATCACACACTTAATAACATTTGCATCCACTGACCACCTGTTGAAAATCAGAAATTACTCTAGTCTCCTTCCTTTTCCACCCATCTCTCACTACTACTTGTTTCTAGGTTCTTTTGTTATTTTAAAAGCCCTGTGTTGACTCCAATGAAATGTGAAAACTATTGTATACACAAGAGTAGGAGTCAGCGTTCTTGTGTCTGTTGCTAGTGCCTGATGCTCCAGAGAGCACAAAACCCCACATAATTGACAATTGTGCAATGATGTGCCCTTGAGGGAGATTAGGCCTGATACCAGGCAGTATTAAAGGTATGTAGGTGCCACCACTGTTTAGCCAGCTCTGACATCTGCAAAAATATTACAGAGCTGCTTGCTAAGCTCGTTGGTGCCTAGCTTTTGGGCACGCACAGAGCTCACCTAGCTGGATTGACACAGTCCTACTGCTCCTCTCGCTGCCTTGCCAACAGGGCTCGGTTCTTTAGGTGGATGAAAAAGTCCTTGCAAGGACGCGTGTGAGTGTGCCCACGTGCCGAGGGCTGTGGTTAGACTGCTCATCTGAGATGCGGGAGATTGAGACTTCTGCCATGTTTTGTGGCAGGAGCTGGAATTTTTATCTCGCAGGTCTCTGGGAAGTGCCCTCTTTTACCATTAGGTTACTGTTTCTTTCACTTTCTTCTGCTCAGTTTACTTTATTTTGCCTGAATAATTATTTTTTTCTGRGACTAGAGACAAACTGAAGTTCCAGTCCTTATTCTGATGCTGGTAGGGCAGGGAAAAGGTGAGGGGAAAAATGCAGATGAGGAACAGAAGTCCAGAAATATAGAGTGGTCCGAAGAAGTAGAGATATGAGAAGTAGAGAATCTGCGATAAGTTTGTCAGGTCACTAAACCTGTTGTCTGAGGAGTAAAATAATTGTATTCCTGTAGCCAGTACTGGGTCCTCTTGATTTTATACTGATCTTGGAAACCACTGTGAGTTACCTAAAAACATTGGCTAGTCTGCTGTTACATAAAATATTGCCTGCCTGCATTAAGAAACCTGAGACTGGAGTCTGCAGATAGGGAATGCTCCTGAATGACTTATGTCGTGGAAGTGTTTTTGGTTGCTGTGGTGATTATCCATCTGTTTAAATACTTTATACTGGGAGATTCACTACTCATTTATCATGGAGACGATTTTCTTAAGTCGTCAGAAACACTGCATTACGCTCAGTTCCTGCAGTTTTCACACTTGCATAGCAAAGACTCTACTCTTTCTGTCATGGCAAGAGGATGCGTGTAGTATTTAGATAGAGAGTGCATGGCACTGGGGTTCACCACTAGCTAGGATACCTCCAATATTGGCAAATATTGTTACAGTGGTGCGGTCAGAAAGGTCCTTTAATGAATCCTCAGTCTGGAGCTGTTATGCAAAATAAATTGTATTTTTACAAAGTCCGATAAGAAAAGAAAGAACTAGTGTGCAGACAGTGGGAGAGAGCTAAACATTTTATATAGATGAGTTTTACCTATAGCTCTTAATGCATTTAATTCTTAATAGTGAATAGCTTAAAGAAAAAAACACCGTAGGTCATGCTTCCTCCAAGCAAATCTAATAGCTCTGTTTTTGAAATAATGTCATATATCCTCTGGGAATTTTGTTTTTTTTGACAGTTCCCTTCTCCACGTCACAACATGGTAGATCCACTTTGCCTTTCAAGTAACTCAGGAGATGGAGGAACACTGTATCTGCATTATTTCCATTCACACCCACGTTCTGTTCTTTTCATCTTGGCTGTCTGTAGAAAATGATTTGAGTTTTCATTCTAATTAATACCAATTTATACAAAAGTCTTCATAATGGATAATTTTTCATTTTAGAGGACGATCGAAAGCAGCAAAATACTGCATTCAAACTACCTCCTTAAAGCTGTGTACATGTTCCAACTTATAACAGAAGCGAGAATTGCTCAACCTAAAAGAACTGTCCAAGCTGTTCTTGTACCTTTAATTCACCCATTAAAAAGTTTTTTTTCTGACTTGTCTGTGTGGCAACTTTTCAAATTTCCACCCCCCAGTGGCAGCCTGCTGTATTCCCATTTCTTGTCGCTGGGGACTTAAACGCACTAGCGTGTATTTTTTGTGTCAGAGGTGAGACTGTTTGTTTTTATGACTAATAACGTGGACCTTGGGAGCCACGTATCTAAGCACCATTGAGGAAATATCTAGGCCTCTGTTAAAGTGTAATCCCATTTGGGGCATGTCTATACAGGAGAGCAAAGACGGCTCTGAGCTCATGCTGCCTGTGCTCTGGCCTCCAGCCAGCTCAGCTCAGAAGTCCTGTAGCTCCCACCGCTCAGCGCTGTGCCCATGCGAATGGGCCCTGGGACATGCCCATGGACATGGTGAGCGCAGCGTACCAAGCAGCTGTGTTTGCTGCAGAGCACACAAAATGATTTGGGGAAAGTACAGCCTAAAGCATAGCTCTCTAAAATACTAAATGTAAACCAAGGGAGCTTTCAAGCCTGCTCATTCTAGAATGTAAGGCCAGCGTAAGATCTAAGCAATCATTCAAGTCCCTCCCAGGTCTTGTACTGAGTGAATTTTGCCTAAAGTATAGTTGTATTGCACTTTAGACAGGTAGCAGGGTTCACTTCCTTGTACTTGGGCGTCTGGGATTATGGTTGTTCTTCCTGTAGGAGTTCTTGCCACATGCTTTGCTCCAAGAAGTTGTATGAAAGAAGCCATAATTGGGTCTTAGACACCACGGTATTTATAATCATTTAAAAACCTCAGAGAGAGCAAGCATTTAGAGGTTTATAGAGAGCCATCATCTTCATAAAGTGTGGGATCTATTTCTGCGTTGTCTGTAGGACCCTGCTGGGAATCGTCATTGTCCTGCTCATCGGAAAGCTGCTAACTCAGCATGGGCTCYGCTTCGTTCAGCGCTGTGTACATACATCTCTTATAAATAAGCATTTACGGTTGTTTCATTAAATCCCTAATAACATCTCTATTTCATTTTCCTTCCAAACATGTTTACTTCAGCACTGACACATATTTATAATGTCATCTCAAAAGTTAGAGGCTATTCTGTCAGTTTTACAGCTATTATAAAATATGATGCTATCTGCATACAAATGGATGGTAGCAGCCTTACAGACATTTCTCCTATTATTACCGACTAAGGAAGCAATAAAAATTTAACATTTACCATTGGGAAACACCTGCAGAGATTAAATTAAAACTAGATTATATGCTTATCAGTCAAATGTTACGAAAGCAAACTCTTCAGAGATTAACATAAAAATCATTGTTATCAAAATCTTATTAAAGGCTTCACTTAATGCAATCTATTTTGCACTTCAGCTGTTCAAGTCCTCCATGTGTGCAACGTATGAAGTCTTTGTCTGTGCAACCATACAGAGGGGAATCAGGGCAGCCTTGCTGAGGGCTTTGCTGTTGTGTTAACAAATGCCTACACTGATACTTAGATTTGTCCTTAAAAGTTGGTACCCTTTCTGGTTCTGCCTCCCTCTGACAGGGTCTCCGCGTGGTGCCTTCTGTTTCCTGAGCGTGGCACCAAGACGTGCTGCGGTTCCCTCCTGAAGTACGGCAAGGAATTACTCTGGAAACCACTTGTTCTCCCTGTTGAACTTGTTCCCGATTCTGGTCAGCAGGGAAAAGACGAAGGAGTTTTAAGAAGGCTAAAAGTCAAGAATAAGAAGCTGGCTGCTGCTGGCGTATGGTCTTGTGCTTAGGTGGTGCAGCCTTTGGTGAGATGCAAACATGTTGTGGGAAGTAGAGATCTAGGAGGCAACTGGGCTGGAGTTGACCTCAGGCCTGGAAATTCAAAAAGCTTCTGGCTGTGGGCTTTGCTGGCACCAGAAATTGAGAAGCTCACAGTTTATGTGCACTGATTTGAAGAGGATACCATCAGCATAGCCACGTCTGTACTGATTTGGGCATACACCATTAGGGTTTAGTTCTCTATCTAATATTATAATGATGCCTTTGACCCTAAGACATTAGGAGCAACCTGCCTTTGGCATATTCTGAACTTCGTATTGGAGGGTATAACTCAGCAATATCCACGGCCTGAATTACTCAAATAAAGGCCCAGGCCAGAAAAAGCTTTGATTGTAGAGATCTTACTGAGTTTGGTGAATTGGAGAGTTTGACACTAAGAAGGGACTGAGATCATTAATGAGATGACTGTAAAATAACTTGAGTCATGCAGCTCATCAAGGGCCAAATTCAGAGGTGCATTAGTGAGTCTCAGGCCATGGGTCCTCAAGCATTTCTCCTGGAGACAGTTTTGACTTAAGGAGCTCCTGGCCATTTTCTCCCACCCCATGCCATCTCCTCCGTCGCGTCAGCGCCGCAGACTGTAACGTTTAGTTAAGTGAATCAGGGCAGGGTGGTGGTGCAACTTGAAAACAAACCTTGGGTTTATAAAGATACACAAAATAACCCCGAGTTAGCTCTAGTAGCCCAGCGGAGGGGGATGCAGAGGTTGGGAAGCGTAGCCAAAGCTTAAGGGAGTGGGAACAGCTGGAGCTAGCTTTGCAGGGGAGAAAAAAAAAAAGCCTGTGGAACCACAGGCTTAACAGTTTAAGTAATAAGCGTTTGCTGGCCCAGCTGATTTTGCCTGAAATAGGTTAGGGAGTGTTCAAACAAGTATATCCAGCTCAGAGGGGTGGTAACCTATTGCAGGGCGATAGTCAGAGGCCTGGGGCGGGCTGGGGGAGGACGCCTCTGCCAGCACGGCGCGGCTTGGCAGGAGTGCGTGTCCGCAGCCGGGCTGCCGGCACCGTCGCGGCACAGACCGGTCCGGCCTTCTGCCTCCCTCTCAAGGGCAAGGTGTCTTCCAGCATGCACCTTGCCTTCCCRCCTGCCTGAAGGGGCATCAGGATTTTCGCCAGAAGCTTTCTTTGGAGGGTAGGCGTTGGACGGATCTGGTAACTTTGGCAGAAGCCATGGGCGCATCTGAATCCTGGGTGTGATTCTCTGTTCTGTAATTTTATTTGGACGAATTACAGTATTTAACTTGGAAGGGCCTACGCGTGTCTCTTGCCTGATTTTTGGCCTCTCAGCAGTGTGAATTACTGACACAGGGCTTCAAGTTTTTATTTTTCAAAAAATGACATACATTTTTTGTACATACCGACGTACAGCCAGGATGTAGAAACTACTCAACTATAGTCTGAATTTTCCATAGTCATTATACTAAGTAATTCACTTCTACTGCCGCTAGAGGTATAACATTCACTTGAGCAAATAGCAGAGGAAACATTCAGTTGGCAGCTTTGCCCATATTAATATTTCATTTTTCGAATGATGTTTTAGATCTGCTTTTTTGGAGGCCTCATCCTACTTTGCCTATTCCTGTGGAGTAGTCTTTCTTTTATTGAACTAAAGCTGACTCCTTGTGAGATGAAACGCCGTTTTGTGCTTAGAGGGTACAGAACTGAGTCCTCATTTAAAGTGCAAAAAAAGCTCAATTCCTGTATCAGTCATATCAGTCATCTGCAACTGGTTCCTGTGTGAGCGCGTATCAACACATTTCTAAGTCTCGTTTCACATTGCCTGTTATTCCGGTGTAAATTTATGAATGGAGATATTTATTCTGAAACACAGACATGACAAAGTCCGATTTAAAATTAATCTCAGCTTTTTCGTGGGACAACCAGCTCTCACTCGGATACAGCCTCCCCTTGGAAACCCACGAAAGCCTCAGTGGGGACAGGAATAACAATCAAAAGCTCCCACGCACTCCCTGGCACCGCCGGGAGAACTGCTGCGTAACCTGAGGTTTAATCGCAGGCTGGCAGCGTCTGCCCGGTTTAGGTAAAGGGTGGCTCTGTTCAGTGTCAGAGGGGCTTTCTTGGGGGGCTGTTTTTATTTATTTATTTATTTATTTTTAAGATTATTTATTTATTTTTAAGGGTTTTTTAGATTAGCACTAGCTGCAAGCCTGTTGGAGCATAATCTGCCTGTCTGATGTCTGTAACCTTTATTGCAAAGTTCCTGCTGCGCTCAGGACAAGCCTGCCAGCTCGGGGCTGCCGGGGCGCCGGAGCCCGCGGGATGTGCTGGGAAGCGCCCCGGTGTCACTGCGCAGCCCGGGCCATCGGCAGCTCTCCCGCTGCAGCCGTTACCGCCCGTTTCCGCTTCCTACTGCGTTTGCACGTGCTGTTTTTTGCCCGCTCTGTCCGAGAAGCGCACCGGCTGAAGCCGAGAACGACAGCAGTGTGCCGGCTCGGGAGTGAGCATGGTGAAGGGCAGCTCGAGCTCTAGCTCAAATGCAAATCTCAAGTCCAAAAAAACAGTCTTTCTGCCATGTTCTCCTTGCAGGAGACTCCTGGCAGGACTGTGCCCACCTAACTCGAAGAGAAATGGAAAAACAGGAAATTCCACGATGAGTGCTGGAGGGAGAAATCTCTCCCGCAGCGTTTGTGAAATTTCCTTTGTTATTGGGACAAAACTGCAAAATTCAGAAAATCAATGCGTTATGGATAGATTGCAATTTCTGTTTTGATTTAGAACCTATTGTATTACAATATGGTGTACATACAATATTTGCATGTCATGTGCCATATATCAGTACTGAAAAATTATTTTGGAGGAAAATATTGAAACAAAACACCAGATGCTCTCAGAACCATCACTTTTTCCTCTAAAATGAAAATTTAATAAATTACTTAGATTTATTGAAGCACTTAATTACAGTAAAAGCAAGCTTTCTAAAGGGAAGGTGTTTGCAGCATAACTGAAGCGCGGGTCCTCATAGAGTTTCTCTGACATAGTGCAGCCTTTGGGTTCCTCCAAATCTAGTGTGCACCAGCAGCACTGTCTCATACAGATAACATAGATGTAAGACTTAGCTTATTCTTGGTGTGCCTTGTATTTTTTTTATTCTTCATGCTTTTTGTAGTAATACTGATAAATTCACTGGAGTCTTAGAAGAAATTTTTGACTAGGAGAAACAAAGTCTATAAATGGGATATCTTGGGTTATATTAAGATAAAAGTAGGTTAAATAATGCCACTGAAATTATAGCAATGCGAGATAAAAATCTKATCCATCGGATTTATTGAAAACACAACAGCACTGCTATCTGACCTTACGTCTGCCCCATACACTGTCCTCAGCAAGACTGTGCCAGTTTATTTACGGCCTCACCATATTGCATACAGACTCTCAAGCAGTAAATTTGATTGCGGAGGTATTTTGAGTGCTGTTTGCTGGATCAGTTGTGTTTAGAATAATGTTACCACCATGCTGTCTCCCCGCAAAAATCCAGAGAATGGGTGGCAATCCCTTATGCTTTGTCCATAATTTTGATAACACTTCCAAATGATAGAGTTTAGTGTCGAGCTGACCTTTATGGTTTTCACAGCTAGGGGAACAGTTACATAAAAAGGATGAATGAGCAACAACAAAAGAGGAAGGTTGGGATCATATAATCAGAAAACTGGAACTGCTTGCATTTATGCTTTACTATTTCAGCTAGGGAGGCAGCACTAAAGAGTGGTTAAAGCTCACGATTGTAGGTAAGGAAATAGAGGTTCTGGTCTTATTTCTGCACTATACTCACTGCATGGCCCTGCATAAGTCATTTAAGACCACACTGCAGCTGTCACCTAATTTAAATTACGAGGGCAGAAAGTGTAAAACTTTTGAAAACAAAACAAATTTGGAACCAAAGATCAAAATTATTCCTTCTTTACTGGTGAAGAAAATGGGCACACAGCAGTCAACTGTGACTTTCAGAGAAAAAAGTGCTTTTGGCTCCTACTGATTTGACTTTGATTTCTCCCTCAGTGAAATGAGAATAAAACGCTTAAACCATTTTGAGCATCTTGGAAGAAAGTTAATTTATATGACTACTAGTAGTTGCAATTAATATTTGTTACCAAACCAAAATATTGGCAAGTATGCCAGAAATATGARAGGGTCACTGATTCTCAATCTTGCTGATCATTTATGCTCCCCTGTTTTGTTTTTGCCGAGATACAGAAGGCTTGCTTTCGCACAAAATAATAGTTTATTTGTCACTAGAGCTGTGCAAAAAGCCCATAGCTATAGCTGGGCTGAAGGGTTTCATTTTGTTACGAGCCCAGACTGGATCTGGGSTCATCCAGAGAGCTTCTTCCAGCTTTGTGACGTTTTGATTTAACTGGACCCTGCGAAACTCGGGCCGGGGACTGGCCGTCTTTCCTTGCTCCGTGGGAGTCAGGGCAGACATCTGGTACAGCTCCAGCACCGCTGCTGGATAAAGCTCTGTCCCCTCAAGGGAGTAACAGATAGTCCCCACGCTTCGAAGACAGAAATTCATATGCTTTTTTCCCTGAGTTCTCTGAAAATTGACATATTTGTTCCCCCCCTCCCAAAATTCAAAGCAAAAGGGAATTTGCTGGCGAAGTAGCAGCAGATCAGCCTTGATGCCACTCAAGCCCACTTAGGTTTTCTCAGCTGCTGTATTTGAGGGCTGCTAGTTGTGATTTTGATCATTCTTCAGGTATTTTCAGGACTAACAATGCAGAATATCTGCATATGTAAGTCCATGGAGTTTGCTAAAGCAGTTTGCTTGTAGTTTCATTGACCTTGGCAGCAATAAACAATAGTGTTTTCTGAGGGAGAACTGAGCTTCTCTGTACATCTGTCATATTAATTCTTAGTTCAGGATTTTTTCCACTATTGTCTGTTAAAATTTGTTTTATGGCCTGGGAGACACAGTGACTGATGGTGAAATCCTCTGATGTCTTCCGGAATCGCATTAGAAGCAGCTTCCAGTCCACGTCGCAGGAAACCCATATGTTCCAATGAAAAAATTAACATTAAAGCAGGGTCTGTGGAAAGACCTGGCTGTAACAGAATCATTTCCGCCTGCTTTCTTGGTTGGAGAGCAATCACAAAGTGAGGATCTGTACCAAGCTTGTTTAGTTCTTCGTATAAGTGGATTTTGGCAGGAGTCAGGATATGGCCACTCTGTCTTTGATTTCGTGGTGGTTGCAAGGCACAAAACAGAGCATAATATCAGTTGAATGACTGGCTCAAACCCATCCAGCTGCCTGTTGAGTATGTGCATGTTCTGTATCTCTTTGTAACAAATTATTAGGATGTGATGAAAAAAGAAATCTCAGTAGGAAAGAACAGTGAGCAAAAACCCTACAGCTCATAGGTCATTCATTGTCCTCAAAAAGTCTAATTTCTTAGATGGGCTTTATTTCATTTTAATGAATTTAGTGAAAAATTCCATTCTGAGAGACAGAAGCCGTAGCATAGACCTGGCCTACAAAATCGGAGAGCGCTCTTAACTATCTGCTGGGAAAGGAACAGCTGAATATACTGTTTGTATACAGACAGCGCTGTGCAGTGTTTTAAGAAAAACTTTGAAAAGACAAGATATTCCTTGCTGCTTTCATTTTGAAAATAATAAATGAGTCAGAAAAACATTGTGGCTTTATCTGGTGCACAGCAAGGCTTTAAGTTCGAGTTTACTTAGCTTCCAAGCTCTTCCGCTATCCCTCGTCCGACCAGGGGCTGTCAGACGTGGCCATGGGAGCGTTAGAGCGGGAACAACCCCGGGACTGCACTGCTTTGGCGAGGGACGCAGCCGCCTCAGCAGCCCATCACAGGTGAATTCCCCAGCATCAAACCTGTGGTGCATTTTACATTTTTTTATGCCCCTGGTTGACCAGTTCAGGACAAGCATCAGCTGCTGATCTGATTGACTTCATCTGGAGTTTCAAGTGGTTGAGACTGCTGAGAATTAAGCTCAAAGTGCACCAGGCTGCACTGCCTAGAGCTAAAATACCCCCAGTCAAAGCCCATTAACTGAAATGTCTGTATCTCACCGAAACTCTCTTTAGAAAGTTGAAGGTAATTTTTGCTTTGCTGCCACCAGTCTGAAGTGTTGCGCCTTGATGCTGTGATGTAATGTTCTATCGTGCAATATATGAAAAAAAAAAAAGTAGCCTGACGCCTAGTGAATCTATATGGTACCAATTTCTAAATAAAAAAATTAAATTCTATCTTTGTGCTTATGTTACTTTTATTGTGTGACTGTGGTCACCTTGAATATGGTTCAGGTAAGCTCCTGTTGTGTGTATTGATGGGTAATTCATGGCTTCAGTAGAATAATTTATTTATTTCATGTAGTTTTGGCCCTTCCTAAAGAACAACGGGAATCTTGTTAGAACTATGCCTCTCTCTGTTTTCCTTTTGAATCACACTTTTCAAGACTGCCTTTCAAAATGTTTTTTCCCCTTTTTGCTTCCATATGTCCATCCTCCTGCAATTGTCATTTCTCTCCTGTCTCTGTTGCTTAATATGTGCAGGGACCTAAGAGAGCTGAGGATCTGGAGAGCTGCAAAGGGGCTGTGAGGTCCTAGCAGAAGACTTCAAAGCATCTGCATGGAGATGCTAACCCTCGAAGGGCGCGGCAAACCTTCCCGCACGAACCTGGTGAGCAGGGGCCCTGAGCAAGTGAGGACCCTCCACCCTGATGCTTCTTGTTCGGTGTGCTCCAAAGCTGAGGATGCAACGCTAGGGAAACCTTGAGGTTTTGGAGGATCATCGCAAACTTCCACTGTCCGAGACCATCACTAGGCCTTTGTGCTTTTCCTGTGAACTTTCAGTCCTGTTTACTTTCTTATATATATATATGTAGAGTGTGTGCCCAGCATTGATCACCCACCGCGTCCGGTTCCCTCCTCCTTTCTTTGCTGCCTTCTCCTCTCTTCCCTCTCCATCTTGCTGCTGGATGGTGAAATGAGGGAGCAGGAGGTGTATGTGCTGGAGGAAAAGGCAGAGCGGGGAAGGGAGGTTGAGGGGGGCAGCAGGAGGGAGCAGGGCTGCTGGGGGGTCAGGGCAGGCACCTGCCCTCGGTGCGGCGGTGCTGGAGCACATGCGTTGTGCCAAGGTGGAGAAGTGYTGGGGTGACAAAYGGGTGTGTTTTGWCATGGGAAATAGCTGGCACGAGCTCCCAGTTCAGCTGKATTTTCCTTGCGAACACAGTGGATWTAGYTGAATAGGGAAGAATTGAAGTTTGAAAATGTTTCTGACCTGCCTGGACGCGATCCTGTGCAACGTGCTCTAGGTGACCCTGCCTGAGCAGGGGGGTTGGACTTAGACGATCTCCAGAGGTCCCTTCCAACCCCAACCCTTCTGTGATTCTGTGAGTCTGTTCTGAAATTGTTTGGAAGAGGGCTGGCATTATTATAGCTTAAAAAAAGTCTGGGGCATAACAATAATTGTAAATTCTGGTCTTTTATAAGCGTCACATATGAAATCTTTTATTAAAGTTGCTCATTTTTTTTGTTATGAAATTGAGTGGCTTTGTTTTTTTTCTGGTTTGTTTGTTTTTCCTCGTCTTTTTGCTGTCTGCGGTAAATTGTTACTTCCACTTGATTATGCAAAGCTGCTGTTTGGTAGCCTTATTTGTCTTTACTTTTTTTGTAGATAATATCAAATCATTATGGGGGACTAGGGAGCTCTTTGAGCAAGAATGTAGGACAACGGGATTTTCCCCTCTGTGAAAAATGAACATGAAATACAGAGGCTACAGTTAATCGCTGAAGGTGAAACGTGGGATTAAAGGGCTGAGGAGCAGATTGTGGAGACCTGCTTGTCGCTCCTCAGGGATGCACAGCTCTCGGCCCCGCAGCGCTGGACGCAGCAACTGCCACGCTATTTCCAGCAACCGCCACTGGCAAACGCTTAGAGAAGGAGAAAGCAGGTATGTCCTGAAGGATCTTGACTTTGTGCGTCCTCCCAGCTTTGGGAAATCAGCAGGGCAGGGCTTTGGAAACCCCAAAGTTTCATCTAAACTGCTGTGTGTATTTGCCATTGATCATGCTCTCCGCCATGAATTTGTTTAATGCCATTTAAAATCCATTTTCTGGCTCCACAGCCTCTTGAGGCAATGACTGCCACGATGCAATTATGGACTGCATGAGAGAGTCCTTCCTTTTGGGTGTGTTTGTTTTAAACCTGCTGCTTAATGACTTTTTTGGATGCCCCTCAGCTTTTATACTGTAAGAGAAAGCAAACAATTATTCTGTATTTACCTTCTCCATTCAGGATTTTACAGACTGCTATCATTTCCCCTCTGCAGTCATCTTTTTTTCCAACCTGAAGAGCTCTTGTCTATTTAATTGCTTCTTGTATGGAAGCTGTTCTGTACCTCAAAAAGATAAATGTCGGCTTACTATTACTCCTCTCTTTTCTCTCAGACAAAAGTGTCAGGGAAACCTTTTGCAGGAATGCCTTAGTTAAAGATTCTTTGATATCTTGTTGTGCTAAAATAATTAGCTTTCAGCTCGTAGAAATTGCAAAAGGCTTCTGAAAGGAAGTGACAATTTTGTTCTTGTAACCCTCTCCAGCTTGAGGTTGCATTCGTATCCAAAACTAGGTAAGAGCACACAGCAAGTAAACAGAAGCGTCTGGGTGTGAAGTTCTCCTTTACTGCCGACAAACCTTCAAACTGAATACACAGGAACTGAGTGAGTGCAAGGAAGTGACAAAATCAGGACCTGAGAGATCAGGAAGTTCAGCAATTCGGCCTGTACTGAGCAAGGTCAGCAGAAAGAGACAGGAACAAAGACAGCAGTTCTGGAGAGATCAGATATTTTTTCACTTTGTGCAGAATAAGTACAGCATCTTCTATCGTGGGTAAATCTTAAGAGACAGAGAAGGAAAGAAATCAAAATAAAAATCTTGTATTGCTTCTGTGCTGCTATCTGGCATAAATACCCCTTTGACGAGGGGAATGCAAATCTCTTCAGCCCCAGGACGCCCCCTGAGGACACCGTGGTGGCCTTCGCCTGGCGATGTCATGCACCTTCTCCCACCGTGGTGCCCTTCTTTCCCTCTCCATCACCTTCAGGCTGGCTCTTCAAGACTCTGCATGCCTACTGCTTGCTTGCTGCTGTCTCATTTCTTTGAAACTCCCATCTGGTCTGTCCTGCTGGCGACACCAGCTTCACAGCACTGTCGGCTCCTGCCATCTCCTTTTGCGGTGTTACACCATGCAGAGAGCCGGCCTCAAAGGACGAGGTGTCGTCCCTGCCGAAGCTCTTCCTGGAAACCCGTTTCTTCCAAACACTGAACAGGCGCTTCAGGAGATGAGGCTTTGCTTCCTCTTCATTTATCTAAAAAACATTATTAAAGAATGAAAGCAGCTTTGTTGTATTCTGCTGGGCACTTGCTTTTTGCTGAGTTTCTTTATAATCTTACTGATGTTGCCTAGGCCTTTCTCTCCTGTCCCGCCTCGCTGTCTTGTTACCACCCACTCATTAGGTCATATCTGAAATTAGCTTGCAAGAGCTACAGGGCAGGGCTGATTTCTCTTGTCTCTTTAGTGAGCGCTTGGCATGGTTTGGAGTGGTATTAAAAAGTAATAACAACAATGAAATAAGCCTTTGTGCAGCTGGGGAACCTGAGGCAGGACAGCCTGGTACCTCCTGAAGATCATGCAGAAGGTCTTTTAGCAAAGCCAGGAGGGAGCTCGTGGCCCGGCAGCTCAGCTTGTGCTCCCACCTAGATAATTCTGTCTGCTTTGCAGCTGTCATTAGGGTAAAATATTGAATTCTTTCAGGAAAAAAAAATTATGCTGTGAAAAATGCTTGTGATAAAATGCAACCCTATTTTATTGCACAATGTTTTCTGTGGTAGCTCTGGGGATTTTTGGCAAGCAAGTGATGATGAGATAAATTTATTGATGCTGTGAAAGAGTTCCGTTTCTGTAAGGTGATGATGATGAGCTGTTAAGATGATGCTGGAAATGTTCATATTCATCCCTAAATAATACATCAGACTTCTGATCCGGGACCAGTAACTCTTGATGTTGGGTGCTCTCAGAGCACTGAGTTAATGTCCCCTGCAGTGGCATTCCTCTGTGTTTTGGGGGCTGTCCCTAATTTTTTTGAGACGCTACCCTCTTGCCGCAGCGTGCCCTGCCACCTGGGAACAGTGGCTGCTCTCGGGGGGCTGCAACGATGCTGAGGGCTGAAGAGCGACTTCTGGAGCCCAAATCCGAGACTCATCGGCCCGTGCGAGGGCCGAGGCTCCCTGAGACTCGCCGCCGGCTCCAGTCCGCTTTGGATCAGGCACAAGCAGGATGTGGAGCGCGCAGTCAGCTTAGGTAAACTTTCTCTGTGGGAGACACTTTGAACTCTGTAAGGGACGATTTCTGCTGCAGGCAAGCCTGGTACATAGTAAAAAACCATAATTGTGTCCAGAGATGATACAGTCAAGCGTGGCTTTCCTTTTGTGATGAATCCTGTCAGGTCTGAGTAGGTCCCCAGCGGAGGGGAGTATTCCTGGTAAAAAAATAAATACTGACCGGGAATGGACAGGGCAATGTTCACCTCTCACTCTGTGGCACAAATCGTGTGCCCTAGCCTTGGAAAATGACTTTCCCAATCATGTTGGCTCTGGTCTATTTAAAAATCACTGCGTGTTTTAAGGTGTCAGGTCCAGTAATGATACACTGTGTTTAGGACTCTTCTTCTCAGAAACCCAGCTAGAAGGGTGTACTTTTCCTGAGAAGGGGAAATTTTTGAGCTTCTCTTTATATTTTACCTTGTAGAATGTAATTAAAAAAAATCATGCTTCTCTGCACATTCATTTGATTCATATTGTTGCTTTCCACATGGGTAACACTCTGGATTTTTTTTTTTTTAATAATGCCTTTCATCCAAAGATCCCAAGCTGATTTGGCCCGATTCCCAGGTACGGCTTAGCAACACTTAGCATAAGACCAGTAAAAGGAAGTAACAGGGAATTTCGCTTCAGTTCTTGGCTGGCTGTCAATTCAAACACACCTATAGGTTAGAGCATCCTCAGGGCTCCTCCAGCACCGGCCCGAGAGCCCCGATTCCCACCGTGTTACCTGCCCGGCGCGCACATGTCTCCCGCCCCCGCGGAGAGCTAGAGAAGAGACGGTGCAAGAGCTGCCACCATGCCTCAGCCAGAAACCCCTCTTCTTCCCTCTCTTCCCCCAGAATAAGCTCCAGTGTCACCAACATTTACGAGAGAGAGAGCCCAATCTTTATGTGGGGAAAGCACAGGGAGACACATGGGATCTCAGGGCCAAGGACACGGAGCCAACACCACTAATCTGACATTATTTGCAGTTTGATCACAAGGATGCACTAAACCGGAACAACATACTTTCGGTTTTGTGTTTCTCTGCATATGCATAGGTATGTGYGATATTTTCACCTCTTTTTCTCCTCTTCACATGTACAGTAACTCATTCCTCCAGTCTGCTGAATGTACTAAAAGGCTTTCAGTTTCTTTTTTAGCGGTCAGAAAGTTTTTCAAACTTTTTTTCTTAATGTTTTCTCTTCTCTGGAGAGACTTGTGGACTTTGAGACCAGCTGTCATATGAAAAGCCTTCCCTGTCTGGAAATTTGTTGCAGCTTGTTTTGCTGCTCGGAGTGCTGCTTCATGAATTCATTTTATGTCTCCTCGGAGACATTTTGTCGGATTTTTGCTTATCTACCATTATTGCAAAATGACCCACCATCTTAGGCAACCAATCACTTCCTCATCCCCTTTTTATTGGTCTTTAAAGCAAAATGGGAATTAAAGTGTGCCTGTTGTGCAGGCTGCCGTGATCTGCTTTCACCTTTGGACCAGGGGCAGTACTGCCTGTGCTCACGGAAAGAGGAGAGGTCTTTGGGGGGCCTCCGTGCCGTGATGCTCTTTGGTAGAAGTGGCTGGTAGCCGCACAGTGGTCCGAGGGTCCTGGGTCCCCTCCCGACTTTGAAAGCACCAAGAAACAGGCGGGTCCGGTCTCCGTTTTGTGGCGTTGTGTTTGCGCGTTGTCGCCCTTGCATTGCACTCGGCCGGCGGTGGCTTTCCAGGAACGGCCGTGCGGCGAGGAGCCCAGCTGGAGCCCCGCACCTCTCCCCTTAGCGCGGTACCAGCGGGAGCGAGGGACACGCCGCGCTCACCCCAGCTCCCCGCACACCGCGCCGCGCCGTGCCCCCCAAAGCGCCGGTCTGCCCCTCGGGTAGAGGGGGAGAGGACAGTGCGGGCTGCACTCTGCCCCTTCACTATGAGGCCTCTTTTTCTGAAGTGCGTGGGGGAGGCGGCATGACTTAATGAAAATCTGAGACTTCCCTTGAGTTATTTTCCTGAGCATATAGTTTTCTTTTCTGTGGTTAAATATGACAGTTATGGTGTGGTATTTACGCACAGTCAATAAATCAGCACAAAATGTGCTGCAGTCAGGACATGTATCTGTTGTCTAATCCTGATACTTCAGCTGAAAATGGAACTGTCGAATCCACCGGAGCCTGTGAAAAGAGATGCAGGTGCACATCTCCATGGGAGATTTACACTCATAGAGTCTGAAGGCCCACAGTGATGTGGGATTTATACCTAAGCTGCAGTTACAGTCCTCCAATCTGCAAAACCAAACTCCTAAAAGGCAGAGGAGAGTCTACTGCTGCTACAGAGAGTTTTGGATCAGACTCCCAAGCTCTTCCTTGTCTTTAGTGGAATGATTGCAGAAAGGAGATGGATGGAGTAAGTGGAAGGGGCAGAAATTTTTAAGGGCCGACTTGCAATTTTGTGGAAGTTGGTATTGTAAGTACAAAATCATGAAAAAAAAAGTGCTGCTGAGCAACATCCAGCAAAATAACGGCCTGATTTTTTCAGAAGGGCCTGTGTGACCCACTGACAGAAGCAGCCTGTCCTCTTCCCGTGCCTGGCTGAAGAGTGGCTAACTGCTGCCGGGTGAGAACATCCCACCCCGACACAGCACGCAATAGGAAAGGACTTGCATCTGCGCAGCTTCTGCCATCTTGAATTCCCTATATTCTTACTCTGCYATATGCTTACTGATGCTGTGGAAGGAGAAGTTACTGTTCAGTGAGGTTTCTTACCTCTCATAGAGGAGTTCAGCTGTACACAAATTCTTTACGTAAACAGGGGATTTCATCTTTCTGACGGGGACAGTACAGATTTATGGCTAGGCTAGGAGCTAAAACTTCTGAATTCTCACCGTGGTACTGAAACTTAGGTCTGGTGCGGTACTGAGCAAGGCCCGTAGCCCTGTGGCAGCTCCTTTTCTGTATGATAGCGACTCACCTCCCAAGTCACTGGATGGATTAATCAGTATTTTTATAATGATTTAACAATTACCATTTCTGCTCTGGCTTGAAGCCTTTGAAATCAAGTATAAAAGTGGCCAGGCTGTATTACAAGACTGAGCCGGGRAGCCACAGAAGGCAGTGGCGGGGGGAGGTTTGAAGGATTTAGCTGTTGATCCAGATTTTAAGTAGATATTTCTGACTAAGGTATCAAGTGTATTCCAAATTCAGATGGCTAATCAATGCCAAAGCAGACCTCCTTCAGGGCCTAAAGGAGCGGGGCTAGTGTCTCACATTACTTGTTCAGGTCAGAAAGCAGCCAGGTGAGAAAAAAGTAAGAGATGAAGCAATACAAAGTGTTAAAAAGTAAGGAAGACTGTTGGAGCTAAAATCCTGCTAGAGGCAACAGCTTAGATCTTAAGCTGTGTGAGGACAGGGAACAGAAAAATAACAACTTATCAGCGCAACAGGGAAAAATAAGACTGATTCGTTTGGTTAGAAATTGACTGAAACCATTCTTCCAAAATAATGTTCCTTTTTACGCTGGGATAGAATACCTACACAGGAGCTATTTCAAAATATTTAATTATAGGAGAGCTTAATCTGCAGTAGCTGCTCTGATTAATTTCCCCACAGAGACAATTTCTTTAAGTATCGCAGTTGAAGAAATTTAGATGAGAGTAATTTCAATTGAAAATCAAGAGAAGTTTAAACTTTATAGATGTAGCAAATGTCTGTCACCATAGCTGCCAGGTAGTCAGCAATGCAAACACAAAGTGTATAGAGTTGCGTGCAACGGGCAGCAGTAAAGCACGACTCACTGCAACTGTCTTTATGCACATTAGCAACCATGGTGTCCATTATTTTCAGGAGTAAAAAAGTCACATTAAAGTAAATAAATGTCCTGCATTGTGCCATAAAATTGCTAGATCTCAGCTCTTTCAGAGACCAGCAGGAGCAAGCTCCAAAGCCAAAATCCTCAAGAGAGAGAGAGGCAGAGTGTGTGAACCTTGCCTGCTGCTGCCCTTGGAAAGGTCAGCCTCTGAAACTGGAAACAAGAGAGGTCTGCCTTGACCTTTAAATATTATGTTTGGATGTGGGAGAAGAGGCTTTTAGGTTTTTGGCAGTCTGGAATAAAAATATTTGGTGAGAGAATGAACTTTAAATTATTGTTTAGCATTTCATATAGTCTGCCTTGAGGACACTGTAGGACGCAGGACCTCTAGATTGCCAGTTTGCATTGGCTGAGGTCAGCTGGAATCAAAAGTTAGTCTCTGATCTCATCTGGTTGACGTTACAGAAATGCATAGGTGGCCTCAGCAAGTTCTCGGTGCAGGGACTAGTGTTATTAGCTGGCATCTTCTACCAATAGTTTAGTTTCCGTTCAGTCCTTAACACATCTATTCCGTATCTAGGAGTCGTCTTTCCAGACTAACACACAGCAGGACAAAAATATGGGAAAGCTGGCACTGTTGGTACCTGCATTTTGTCTTATCTGTAAAGATTCAAATTCCATTTCTGTTTGGCTCCGTTCATGTATACAACATTTATGTAAAAATATTTATCCCTTCTGGCATTTTTTCCATGATTGTTAACTTTCACAAAACCTTAATTGCAATTGCACTCACACATACATAACTTGGATAGTGGAATGGAGAGATTGCGGGTTTGACAGTATTTGTTTTCAATATGAACCACTTTTCAGCTATTAATTTTTCCACTTACGGTCCACTAGCTATATAATTTTATAATATTATATGAAAACTATTTGCAGAAACTAAGATTTCAAAAATATAAACCTCTCTCTAAAGCAAAGGCAGAGACTGACTAGCATCCTGTATTCAGACTCTTTTCTGTGATGAGGTAAAGGGGACAAGTACATCCGTGAATTAAATGGAATTACATTTGTGATTATTTGGATCAAGATGAGTAATAATATCCTTATGAATGTTCATATTTTGTAATGCAAATAGCTTTACAATGGGGATTTTACAATTCACCTGTGGCGCTGTGAAACAACAGTTTTGTCCGAACGCTTCAGAAAAACGGTGTGAAAACTGAAACAGACTCTTTGCCTATTGTTCAAACGAGGAGCGAAAAAAAGAAATCTGTGGAAAGGGCCTCTGAATGTAAAAGTGTTGGAAAGTATTATTAGTTACTTAAGTATTATTTTAAACTAAGATTCAGGTTGGCAGTGCTGCTTTTGTGCTTTCGGGACGGGATGCAGGAGGCAAACGAGCGCTCGCGAGCAGGCGCAGCGCGACGCTTTCCCTCCGCCCGGTCCCTCGGTCCGGCCGCGCTGGCAGTGGCTGCTCGGGGCTGGGGCTGGGGCTGGGGCTGGGCCAGGCCGTCGCGCACCCAGGCCGCCGCCACGCGGCCTCGTCACCGCCACGCGGCCTTGCCACCACCATGCGGCCTTGTCGCCGGCGAGGAGCGCCTCGAGCCCTTCTCCTTCAGCCCGAGACTCCTGTTGCTTTGGCCTGAGCAGGAGGGAAGGACAGTCTGCGCTAGGCGTATCTTCAGTTTTGCCGCAGCTGATTATTTTTGACCGCCCTGCCTTCGCTGAGCTGCTGCGAGGTGCTCGGTGAGTACGCGAGGGTAGAAACCAAGGGTAACCAGCTGTTTCGGAAGTCGGGGCGAGGGCCGTTGCCGAGCCGAGAACGAGCGCCCGGGGAAGGGCGMGGGCTTTAGCGCGCCTCGGCCGAACCTCTGGACACCAGAGCGATTATGTCACGGAGGCGGTTAGCCGAGCTGCTCTGCCCGTTTTACCGGGCCGGCTGACAGCTCCGGCCCGCTCCCGGGGCCCGTCGAGGGCC
>NW_020450860.1:1065781-1091604 GCF_003343035.1 Apteryx rowi
AAAAGAGGCAGCGATCTGGGTTTTTTCTTTCTTTTCTTTTCTTTTTTTTCTCTTYTCCCTTCCCTCCTGCTGCGTCTTGCAGCCTGCACCTGTTCTGCGTGAGGCGCTCGCAGCTGCGGCGCAGGTAGACGTCCCTGCGCGCGGCCGTGGTGAGCCGGGCTCGAGGCCGCAGGGCTGCCTCTGCTCGGCCCCCTTTTCCTCCTCCTGCCTCAGGATGGAGGCAGGTAGGGCCGAGGCGTCTGTCGTGCTGGCTGCACCGCGAGGTGGTGGCACAAGAAGAAAATCGGGACTCCTTGTTCCCCTTAAGCTGCAGCCCTCAAACTGCTGAGACATCAGTGTTTAACTTCATTTCAGATGTTTCATTAAAACATGCTACAGAAATCGCCTTAGCTTTGGGAGATTTAGAGCCCTCCCCAAATCATCCTGTTGACTAGCTGCATACATATGTTCCCATCTCATCTGCTGACCTGCTCTAGAACCATATTGGCCATGACCAGTATATTTATCATCTGATAACTGTTGGGCCTTAGAGCAATATGAGGAAGGCCATAGAGTTACATGTAAAAATTTGTTATTAGTTGTCCCAGAGGAGAATAGATAGCCCTCTCTAGATCCCTCACTAAAGCTTGTTGAAGAGAAACTATAAAAATGATTGTGCTGATGCCATGTAATGCACATCTTTGGTAATAAGGAAACTCAGTCATCTAGAGCTAGGAATCTTGGTTGCTTTCATCAGCGGTATGCGGCAGTAACAGTTGGAAAATGCAGTTTGCTTTTTGAAATGACAGAAGCGATGCTGTGAGTCGGTATTTATTGTTTGTTACTGTAGCTTTCCGTTTCGTTTCCTCAGAAGAGGGTGCTGGGTCATCGTATTACTGTGAATTGGAAGCATCCCTTTTATGGCTTAAAGTTATAGAGACCTAGTATCTTAAAAAAAACCAAAAAAACCCAAAAAAACCAACAACAACCAAACAAACTCTGGTCCACATTGGAGAATTTTCTTAAACATAATGCTTGCATCTTTTTTCCCATCACCACTTGTGGCTGAATACAAAAATCAAGTCCTTGTCATGCCAGTGTTAACTATGAACTTCCTGTCTGGAGAGTTTCTTTTTCTTAGCTTCTTGTCAGGTGTTTACAAGTAAACCTGTCTTAAGTTTGAGAGAGACACCTTTTTACTGCAGCAGTAGTGAGCATAATGGTGATTCAGTAAAAATGACTCTTCTGCTTGGAGTTCTGTATGTTAATGCTACAGGTTATTAACACATGCTGTACTAAAACTCGCTAAAGAAAATCCATGTGCTTTAAATAACATGCTGATCAGCATTTGACTGAGTTCTCAATTTTAGTAAATAGTAATTGAAATGAATGRGACTCTGTGATATCCATTGTAATATTGAATCATATTTGACATACAGTATGTGGCCAAGAAAAAAAAAATCATGTATTGTGGCACTTATAATGTGCTAGTGTCTTTTTAGAAACAGTTATTTTTCTTCCTTTAGCATAGCTTTTTTTGTTTGTTTTTTAAGGACTGTTAAAAAAAATCTTAAAATATTTTTTCAAAACTTTGTAACTTCTGTAGGAACAGACTACAGATCCTGTAGATATACATTTAATAATTATGATCACAACTTCAGTTGAACTATTACATAAAGAGTTTTTGGCATCACAGACATTAGTATGATTACACTGGCATCCTGTCTCTTACTTGAGCAGAAGGAGCCTTACAGCAACATCATGATTCTTCTCCCCAGTTGAAGACATGTTCTCAAGACCTTTTACTGGTGTTTATTATGCCTCTCTGTAGTGTTTCTAACCACCATAGTTACGCCAGGAAAACTTTGTAGTGCAGGCCAGATTGTGTATGTCTGACAAAACATACTTGGAAATAAAAATTAGTTTTTATGCTAATATTGCTGCAGTTAGATATTTTATTATCTCTTTTGATTTAGAGGAGAAAACAAACTTGTTAAGGGAACATATTTTGCAAGTTTACTTACCAAATACGTGCAGTAGTGGCTGCTGTTGGTTAGTGGCTGCTTTATCTCTCCTTTTTATTTATTTAAATACATTGCACAAATGCATGGACTAGCTTGCTTCAGTGTTGCTGACATGCCACTAGACTGACACAAACTCATTTGAGAGCCTCCAGGTACAATTTTAATCTGGAAAAATGCAAGTAAAGCATCTCAGTTGTGGTATAAGGATCAAGTTGAACATTCTTACATCTGTATCACAATGTGAATCATAATATTTTACTGGTAACTTTAAGAAGTATCTTTGAGATTATTTCCATCAGTTTCTGCAGTGTTGAGACCACCCAGGAGGTAGAGGTATTATGGGAACTTCAGCTTAGTGCAGGGTTAACTGAGATGAGTGTATTTTTTTTCCTTTAGTTTTATAGTTCATTTCCCTGTAGCCTTGCAGTATTTTAAATCAACAGTGCTGTTTTACAAATGCCCCTGGAACCATGTTTCRTTTCTGTTATATAATATATGGATGGTGAATTGTGATTAAAAACTGGTGCAGCCATTTACAAGCATTACTTAGGCTCCCAAAATATTCTCTCCAATAAAACAACTAATATTTTAAAAACATGAGATGTACAAACATATTTGTCCTATATGTCAATGGAAATATACCTGTAAATTCTTTTGAACATTGGATCAGACTCTATTTTATGGAGTAGGAGGGAAAGATAATAAGTTACTTCATGAAGTAAGAATGTTCAGCTGGACTTTTATACCATAAACAAGATGCTTTTCTTGCACTTTCCAGATCAAAATTGTAATAGGGTGCTGTCAAATGAGTTTGCCTCAGTTTACTGGTATGACAGCAACACTGAAGCAAGCTAGTCYGTTCTGATTTGGGGTATTTAGTGCACTCAATAAGCTAATGATACAGTAAAACTCCTTTTTGTCCACTGGCATGTGGCAGGTGTCTACTGCAATTAAAACACTAGTGCTTGATTTTTAGGTGCCAAAGGAATTTACTCTCCTATGTGTTTCCAGTTCTCTTGGGCGAGTAAAATCAGTTTAAGCCTTACTGGATAGGCCGAAGGTCTGTCTGGCCCAGCAGTCTGCATTCTTGGCCCTTTAGCTAAGATAAAGTGCGTTATCAGTCCCTTTGAATTTAATACCTGATATGTCCTTGTTTTGAAGACTTTGTATTAATGGATTTTTAGGAATAGGAGCTTGCTCTGTCTCCTCTATTCTTTGACCTGTTATTTCAGTGCCTTCAARATAGTGTGCCAGCCTCACCCTTCTCATCTCTTTCCACAGAAAGTGGCTAATACTGAATGTGTAGGGAGGAGAATAAAAACAGGCCAAGCGTATTACTGATAATTCTGCAAAAAACTGAGCTCCCGTGGTTTGTAGCTCAGAGATGCATGCTGAGGGTTGGTATGTCTGTAATGGTCTTCTGTAGCTTTTTTTCTTACATGTGTTTGCCCAGTTGCTTTTTTGAAATCATACAAAGTTTTAGCATCCTCAGCTGCTCTTTTTTACTCTCAAATGTATATTTTTCTCTGCACCTAAGCATGTGCCATGGTTTAAACAGATAAGATCTTAATCTACTTTATCGTGTTTTCCTGTACTAGTGGTATTGAAGTAGTGGCACTAGAATAGAAATATGGGGAAAAGGAAGAGACTTATTTTCTTTCTCTTCCCAGCGACTTTTGCTGTTTTCCAGTGATGTAGAAAAGAGGCGGGGAGGGAAGTTTTAGCAAGGTGTACCCAGAGTTGTCTGTAAACAGAGCTTATATGGGATGCTGATATCAAAATCTCTGTCTAAAAAGAGTTTTTGAAAAGGAGAGCAAGGTTTAGCTCTTTGTTCTTCCATTTGTGTTTTTTTTGTCACACCTTATATCCTGCAGTTTGTGGAACAGCTTCAGCATGCTTGTGGATTTGTGCTGCAGATGGCTGCTTCAGTCCCAGAATAAAGCAGTGGTGGTCTTATGTGAAGCTGTTGAATAACTGGACTGCCCTGTTCCCTTGTGACTGGTTGTGGCAATGATACAGCCTTTCTTCAGTGCTTGAGGAATATTGTTCATGATAGGGTCATAGAAATATGTCTTTGGGGGGGGGGCAGGTCTGTGGGACTCTTCAAAAATGACTTGGTCGCAAGTCAGAGTATTGGAAAAACGTAAACTATATTTATATTGCTGCATCTGAAACTATATGCATCTTTAGTGTTTTTATTGTGTAATATACTGAATAAGGGAGCCAGTTGTGGCTGCATTGGAAGTGGATTCCCTGAATTTGGGTGCAGAAGGACGTGTGTAGCTGTCTGAGACTTGCTCAAAATTCTTAATATGATATATGGCTGCTCTTTGAAATGCTTACTATATGAGAAATGCCTGCAGCTAGTAGTTTTAGAGCAGTGTCTACTGTGATTTGGAGGAAAATGCTAAGACACTTTTTGGAGGAAGAAGAATCATTGCGAGCCTTGTTGTGGAGGTGTAGTTTGTTTGTTTGTTTGTTTGTTTTAATAGATATTGATAAGTGATGGGGAGAACAAGTATTTAGAAATTCTTGGGTTACCACTGCTTGTGGCTAGAGATGGTGAGATGATGCTTTTGGAATCAAGGTCTGTACACCATGGGAAGGCAGAAATGGAGTGGTAGTCTTAACCTGAAAGGATGTGCCATGCAGGTAGAAAAAAGAAAAGTGTGAGAGGACTGGATGAGATACAAACTGGAACTGATAGAATGCTTTCAAACTCTGTTTCTGTTCCCTGCTAGTCCGACCATATGTTGCTGCAGTGCTGAAGGGCTCTCTTGTGGAAGCAGCCCTTCATGATGGACTCTCTGGGTCAGTGACTGGGCAACTTCCTCCTTTTCCTTGAAATTTTCATGAGAGGAGTTGATCTTGATTACTTCAGATCTCGATGTCAAGTTGGGGTGGATTAGAGGCTAGAATAGGAATCTGTGGAAGGCTCTTTTAAGGTCCATCAGTGAATACTTAAAACATGTAAATAACCTGTTATTTTACTGTACTAAAATAATGCTTCAGAACTGAGAGTTCATAAGGTCAGACTCAGGGAAACTAACTTTGCTATTTTATTTATTTATTTGTTTATTTTTATAAGTAGCTCGAAAGCTTTTTGCCTGCAGGTTTTTTGGGGGTTTTGTCTTGGTTTGGTTCAAGTTGAAGATGTGCTGGTATAGAAAGTAACCAGTTACTCCCAAACCCTGTGAAGGGGATGAATGAATAGACTGTGCTGCAAAACAGAGATGTGGGATCTACTTGTGTGTTTCTGGAATAAATTAAATCAGGAGTTCCTGACCCTGAGCTGCAGGGGGAAGGAGAAACCCCACTGTGAAACCTGTTAGGCTTGAGGCAGAGATCTTCAGGAAAGCTGGCTAAAATTAAAATGATAGGAAATGCATTCATGTGTTTTAAAATTTTGTCAAGGAAGAAAACCATAAGGCTATCTAGTAAGGTAGTCTATAGTAAATCCACAGAATATTCTTAAGTTGATAAACTYTTACAGGAATCTTGGGGCACTGAAAATCATCAGCTTTGTGTAAAAGGTCTGTCTTCTGGCAAATACAGATACTTATTGGTCTTAACTGGGCTGTGGAAAAGGAAGTATGAACAGCTGGAAACATGGACGGAGGTTTACAAGTTGGTAGTGATGATGCAGGCAGGCAGAATTGTTTGTGGCAAGGCAGATTAGCAGCTGCAAGAACAGGAGGGAAGGTGATATCAGAGGCAAAAGGGAAAGAAGGCTGAGGTGAATGGGAGAGGCCTATCTTTCTCTCCACATTTGCTGTAAATAATGTACAAACTTAGTAAACTTACTAGCCAAGGATTGTTGGAAGGAGGAAAAAAAAAAAACCATGCAGAATATRGTATTGAACTGGTTGAAAAGTAGATAGTATACACAATGTCTGTTCTTGATAACTAATTTAAGAGACTACATTCCGTACTTGTTTAGTGGAGAGAGATGGCTATCCCTATTCTCTCTAGTTTTCCCTATATTAAAGATACCTCCGTTCATGTTCTGAATCATTCATAGCAATATTTGATCTGCTTTTTGTGTCTAAGCACTAGCATTTCCCATTACCTCTGAAGTACTAAGTAGACCTCTCCTCCAATCTTGCAATACAGCTTCCACTGCTTGTGTGGTGTGGGTTTTTTTTTCTTTTTCTTTTTTTTTTTTGAATCATGGAATTTGTCTGTCTTTGCAGGGCTGACTTTCAGCATGAACAAATGGCAGCTTAAAACCAACAGTTGCTCTTATCTGTTTGTTTCTTTTCTTAGATTCATTTTGTTTAACAGAAGTCACTCCGTTTCATAAGGAGCATTGGGGCAAATCCCTAATGTCTAGTTCTTTTTTGAGGACAAAACAAAATCCACTTCCATGCTGCTTGAGAATCCCCCACTGAACAGTTTTTACCCTCTCTTCTCTTTTTATTTAACTGCCTTATCACTTAAGACTTTAAATGAAATGTGTGTACTGTGTACACGYGTGGAAAGCCCCTCTTTTATTTTTAATTAGCTATCTATCTTGGAATTGAGCAAGTAAGGCCAAAAGCAGTTCAAAGGTTCTTTTTGGTGCAAATGAGATAGATTTGTATGTTAAGGACTGCAGTGCATGTCTCAATCTACAATTTAGTACTAGTTTAGTGAAAACTTGGGAATTATCAATGGCATTCCTGTAGCAGACAGACGGTAAAATATTCTAGTACTGTGCAGCTTTCAAAAATACTAAATGGATTCCTGTCAAGAGCATACCTTAAAAAATGCATTCCCTTTCTTGAGGAACAACATATTGGGTAGACTAAAGGTCAAGCCTAGACATAAACATGCTATTCTGCCTTCCAGTACCCTATCCCAAGTGCGTGCTTCTTGCTGTCTGCATTTTCCGCTTTCATTTGTGACTTCTAGTCAAAACCCTTCTGCAGGACCTGGTGTAGAGAGGAGAAAGGACTATGCTAAGGAATTTTGTGCTGAGTAATGTACCTTTTTCTTTTTTCTTTTTTTCTTCCTCCTCTCTCTCCCCTTCCTGTAACATTCAAGGTGATTCATTCTTCTAAAAGAGCGAAGTAGTTTGATGCCTCAATTCTGAAATTGAGGTCCCTTGTAAAATTCAAGTTCGTGCCAAAAGAAGGTGATGAGTTCTTTCGAAGCACTGAATTTAAGTGGAAAAGCATTTCAAAAGTGAATTCTTTCTTTGATGGATGTGATAAACCAAACTCTACTTGGCTGTCATTTTTTGTCATTAGTTTTGGAAGTTTTTTATCATTACTTTTAGATACTTAAACTTGTGCTTTCACTGGCTACCTGTATTCACTGAAGGGGAGAGTCTGTGTTGCTAGGTTGATTCTTAAGGAAAATACCTTAACTGATTCTGTTTCCACAGGAGGTTGCAAACTTAAACCTTGCTTTTTCATCTTAAATGGGTTGCTGCTTCATGCCATTAGTGAGATGCCAAAGACGTTGGATGGAAAGTAACATCTGTTGTTCATAGCCACTGTAACAATTTATTTTTTCATCTTTCTGTTTGGTTCTTTATTTGATCTTGGACACATTCAAAGATGTAAGCCCTTAAGACTCCAGGATAAACTCCACAAAAGTGGATATGTTTGCACTAAGAGGCTTAACTCATCCTCAGTGCAAAGGTCACTTTTATTTTAAAAATAGAAACTTAAAGTGTGTAAACAAACAGTTAAGTGGTATCTCCCTAGTTGCATTTTTGCAGTGAAATACTCTCTCTGCAAGAGAGAAGGTACTTTGTGAAATCGGTGGTTCCTGCCAGGTGTAATCTTTACTGGCTGCCTCCTCCCCCTTTGTGCTGTTTGTATCCTGTTTTCACAAGTGTCTTCTCCCCCCCCCCCCCCCCCCCCAAAAAAAAAATAAATTTTTGGTGATAGTAATGCAAGAATAATTTGTGGCCTAGGCCTTGTAAACTGGCTTTGCAGTCTAGCTGAATATGTACAAAATGCTTGCATGAAGTTTTGAGTATGAGCATTTATTATTTTTAACGTTTACAAAGAGCCAATATTGTGTTAAATGTTGATTCTYGCACATCATAACAGTGGAAAAAGGTAATTAAGGCTGCAGGCATTCTTCTTCTTGCTTATAATAGTCATTCTTGCATGTTTTTCAAAAACGCTTGCCAAAAAGAACTGTGATTTACAGCAGTGGTACAAGAATGATGTTTTGAGCCTATTATGAACAAGAAAACACAAAATGTTATGCTGTCTCCTACAGTATTTTCATACTTCAGACAGTTCCAATTAAATGGGGAAAAAGTTATTTCTCTTTTGTGTGACTTTGAAAAGCAGCTTGTTAGTTGTCTTTTGGAAGATCAGTGTTCGGAGGGGGGTATATAGGCCTCTGAGAAGGTTGTGGATGTCTCCGTGCTTTAGTGATTCTGTTCTTCATTTCCCCTGTTTTTGAATGACTGTATCCATGACTATTAATGTGGGCCACAAAAAAGTAGGGAAAAGGGCAGTTGTTGCTATTCTTAATTTTAAGTGCAGATTGTTCACTGTGCATTTTGAAGCTTGGAATTTTTTATTCCTTCATATTTGAAAGATGTACCACTTAATATGTAATTTTTGTGCTACTAAAAAAAAAACGTGGCAAAATCTACCAGAAAACCATAAGCAACACTTTCTTCTAGGGTTAAGGTTTTAATGAAATGCCAAGGAAAAATACATTCTTGTAATGGGAGTCTGTTATTGTGCAATTCAGAATGTGTGGTTGCCTGCAGCCTTGTATTAATCTATACATTCRCTCTGCAGAGAATTTGAAAGACAAATTTTTTCTTTTGGTGTAGTATGTATCTSTGAAACTCGAACTACTTATCACCAGATAAGTAACCTAGAGCCTTGTTTTCTTTTAAATAACATATATCTTCTTGTTTTCATGCTTTTGAATTGGCGACAGCTCAGTATTAATAGTTCTAAGGGTATTTTCTAGCTAAAGGGCAGATCTCCCCTTCTTTTAAACACAGTTACTGTGTTTCTTTGCTTGGACTCTGATGTGAACTCTCCAGGAGAAGTAGCATTAGAAATGTTAAATGTTATTCTAGGATACAAAGTTAATGCTTCAGAACTCCCTAATTTTGCTTTTTAGAGATAATGACAATTGTTGTTTTGGCTTTATTTTCAGACATGCTTTTAAAGTCTAAAAGAGTGTTTTAAAAATACAAGTCTTCATAACATGGCTGTTATCTGAAGACTAATTTAACTGAAAATAAAGATCTACAGTGTAGTTAAGCTGATGTTGCTATGCTCTGTTTATAAGTGAGAATAATGCATTAGTATTGGTGTTTGTAGCGTGTTTTTTAAAGCTATGAGCTCTATCACTGTCCAAAAAAAAAAAAAAAAAAATTAAACTCTGCTTTGTGGGAAAATCTGCATCTGTTGAGCCAGAACGCTTGGTTTCTTTAGCTTCTGCTAGGCGTCCTGATGGTGCACTCAGAGGCTGGGGACTTGCTGGGCATCCTGGGCTGGGAACAGGGCCTGGCTTCCGCTCCGAGGGGGCCGCCTGCAAGCCCTCATAACCTGCAAGTGCATATATTCAGGGTAGCCGGTTAGCTGGTGCGACACTGCATGGAGAAACCGAGAGGGGGCTGYGAGGGAGGGTGAGACCGTGCGTTGCCTCCATGTAAACAAAAGAGCTGAAACTGAGATGATTGCTTTTGAATCAGGTGACTCTAGAACAAAATTGTAAATTTACACCGCTCTAAAATACAAAACTTTGACCATAACAGCGCTACCCCCAAAATGTGTATGTGGGGGTGGGTTTTTTTGTTTGTTTTTGCTTTTGTTACCATATCAGACTTGAAGATGGAGTGGACATTGTTTGCTAGCTTATTTGGTTGAGATTTCCTAAATTATGCTCCTTCAGCAAAGACGTGAATTTAGTTGTGGTCTAAAGTCTTGTCTTGTGCATTGCAGTAGTGTCTCGGATGGGATTCCTGATGTAAATTGGGTAAACTTCTGGATTAGATAACCCCCATAAGTTGCCCACTCAGATTGCAATTTTTTTGGACTTTCAAGATTTTTTTTTTCTTTCTGAAGATTAAAAATAAGCTTTTAATACACGTAAAATTTTAATGCACTACAACTAGTTCCGTGATATACTTTGGAAGGAGAGGAGAGGAATGTAAARATTTTCAAAATGAACGTGGATTGATGCTGCATTCTTTCAGTTCCTTGCTGTAAAGCTAGAGAATTATGAATCTCTCTTCTACTCTAGTCCCCAAAGTGGGACACGAGGAATCCCTTGTGCTGACAGCACACATGCTGATAGCTGTACCCTCTGTAACCTCTGAGCTGTTATCTTTGTTCCTTGTGACTTTTCCAGTGCTACTGGGGGTGGGAAGGGGCCAGGTGAAGGACAGAGCTGGAGGCTGGGTGGTACTGGAAGTGTGTTTGATGGTYGGGAAGAGCAACAGGCTATGAGTTAATGAGAATTTTTAGTTGAAACACTCATGATTCAACTGTCCCATGCTCTCCAGTGTGTGGATTTTTTTTTGTTCTGTTTTTTGTTTAGGTGTATCAATAGTGATGTTTCTAAAATGAATACTATGCTACTCAACATAAGCATGTGACCTTTTCATTTGCTTACTGTATGAGAGCTGCAAATTATGTGATTGAATCTGTGCTCCATCTTCATTAAGCTATTGTATAAAACATAGCTTGTATTAGTTTAATACTGTACTAAAATATCCTAGTTTGTCACTCATTTCTCCAAAACACTGTTTTCTAACTGGATARTGTTCTCTTATTAAAGTAAGAATACTTTTTGAAATGGGTTGATACCGTGACCTCTTTGGGTTTTATACTTTCCTTTTTTCATGTATAGTCCTTTCATCCTTCTGCAGCAAAAAAATGCAGTGAATGTAGCAGTCAGAATACATGAAGCATTGTTGACTAAAAAAACTAGATCCAGAGATGGATTAAAGCAGGAGCAGCAGGTATTGAATAGAAAGGTGATGAGTGGGTTTTTTTTGTTTGTTTTATTTTGGGGGGGGGGGGGCTTGGAATTGGCGATGTTTATTACCACTTGATTCCAAGCACACTTTCCAGCTTTGGGTGATCATATAGCATCTCTGTTCCACATTTCTAACCGGAGAAGATATTGCTGCACTCTGAATGCCCGTAATTAACACAAGGCTGCAGTACTCTTGTTCTGTAGCTTGAACTTAAGAGCCTCTCTACTAGTGTTTTTCATGGGTACTATACTTAAAGATTAATGAGTCRCTTTTAGATAAACATCTTGATTTCTTCTTGATGGAGAAGCTTTTATACATCTTGTTTAACTTTGAATTCTTCTGAAAAGAATGGTGGACCACATGGTGTAGTTTGGATAAGCTTGTTTTCCAAGGTATGTGACTTTTGAAATACGGAGAAATAATTTTTTTCCACGGAAGATAAAACTTCTTTCTGTGTAACTGACTGGCTGTCAGTARCAATAACCGGAATTTATGTATTGTACTGAAGTGTGGTTTTGATCTTGTTCACGTTCACTAACGTCACATGCTTTAAAAAGCAAGCCAGTCCAATCTGTCCTTTTTCTATAAAAGAATTTATCTTCAATGAGTGCACTTAACATGAGAGTTCAAGTTAGGAATGTACAGTTGAAGTGGATCTCCGGGTGCACCTTTGTTCATACTGCGGACCTGCTTTGGAGTGCAAGAACTGGATTGCTTTTGGATGAAATAAAACTGGAAGATGCTTTCCAACTGCCAATGAGCGATGAGTCCATAGGCCCATACTAGAGCTGTTCTGAAGGAAAACCCRTGAAATGCAGTAATGTGCATGTCGTGTCCTTAGCATCAATGACGTTCTGCACTGCTTGCTGACCCAAACATAGCCAGTGAATAACACGTTTTTTCTTGCGCTAAAGTTGTYGCCTGTTGTGAAGGAAAACAATATAGGGGGGTGGGGGAAGGGAAGGAGGAGACCTAACTGTATAAGGTATGGAGSTACATTACTTTGTCCAGAGCTGGAGAAAATGGGAATAATCATGGTGCCTGTAAATGGAAGGAGATGACGTACAAGTGACAGCTTTCTATAAAATTCTGTGGTGTCAAACAAAACGTCTCAAACTGTGGGATTAAGAATCATCTGCTCCTCTTGAGTGTCTTCTTTCTAAAGGTGTATTTAAGCAGCTTGTGCTTCTCTGCTCTCTTGGAGAAGTTTTTTGTCTTTATAGATTATTTGACTGGGACTGAAAACAAGTGTTTAATAAAATTTGTCAAAACAGTCTTACCTGGATTTAAAGCAGCACCTGACCACTCGCTCTCAGTTTGAACGTCTCACAAAAGCAGCAGAAATAACTGGCAGAAGGAAACAATTTGCTTACTGTTCACAGTGCTTTAGCCTTATATTTCTAACCTGCCTGTCACTGCCTCTAATGTAAGGAGGAGCAGGTGACTGTCTCAGTCTCTTCATTGTATATGAGTACTCTGCGGGCTTGTTAAGGAAAACTGAGGGAAGTTTTAATGGATAGTAAACTCACAAATTTAAATATTCCTTAAATGAGAAATATAGGCAGTGTTCTGAAAAGATGTTTTTCCTAGGCTCCTCTCTCAGTAAACATCAGTTTATATCTGCCTGCAAGACAAGGGCTTGTTTCTGTTGGGTCTGCAGTGGAGTCATGTCTAATCTTTACACTGAAACTCTGCTTTGCAAAACCTGGCTTCCCCATGAAAACCTAAATACAGGCTCTACTAATCAAGATGTATTGGTCTCTTCCTCGCAGTTTGTTACAGGGAAAGATTGGAGTAACAGTTYTTTGTGTTTCAAACTTATCTAAGGCAAGGGGAGGCAAGAAAAGTGGGGAATAAAACTAATAATATAAATGATTTACTATGTGCTGGAGAACATAACACAGAGATAGCAATTGCACACAGCTGGCTTGAGCCCATCAAGTCTTTCTCATCTTCCCACAAGTTTTGYATCAGACCATTAAGATCATTGATACACCTCCACCAGCCCTTACTAGTGCTCCAGATCCAGGACTGCACAGCTTGGATCTRAGCTGGCTCACAGTGTACAGCACTGTCCCTGATAGTAGGTTGAATTCAGGCCTCTGGGACAATATCATTATGTTCTGGCGGTATTCTAATCTCGCATCTAAGAGATGGGTGTTCTGATGCTGTCCTGTGCCAAGAAAGAAAAAGAATTGCTCTTGCAAGTTCTTTTTGATACTGTGCATCAACATGACTGCTATGTTGCATAAAGGTAATGAGAACACACAGGTACTGACACTGGAGAAGAGGCTTTCTGCAGCCAAGGTACAGACAGAACCTGAGAGCTCTGTTGCCTCAGAAATGGCATTCATAACTGTTTGGAGGGCAGTCAATCTCTGTAAGCGTCTCTTGGAGCTATTCCTTCCCCCACCCCCGCTTGCACAATTCAGGCAAATGTTTGTGAAAATCAAGAAGTTAAGTGATTATGCTGACTCATTTTAGGATTTTTAAATGTTAAAAAAAATTGTACAGGATGTTTTGTAGCATAATCAATACCTCTGTTCTACTGTGAGCTATTTCCAGCTAGTAAATCTCCCTGAGCATCAAATAAAACAAGTTAGGAGTATGGACGTTGGCTGCTCTGTATCCAMCAGCAGTGTTACTCTGTTCATCACAGGGGAGGGAGGAAAATGGTACTAGGACCACTCCACCTCTCCCCCTTCACTATGTTTTGTCATAGTGAAACTGGGCTGACTAATTCTCTTACTGTTTTGAAAATGAAGATAGAATAGGAATTCCAGTAAATACAAGACTAAAGTTACTGAAGCTGGGGCAGGGAAGCTCTAGATCAYGCAGGAGGGCATTCTCTGCTGCAGGACTTACGGAGCAATAGTGGGGCTGAGTTAAGGAGGTTACAGAGAGATGAAGTTTTGGTGTTTGAGGAACAAGCTCTGGCACTGAAGGGAGTCAGAAAGAGTAATTCAGTTGCCTAGAAAGGAAATGTCTACTTGATTCTTACGCAGACACAAACAGATTTGTCTGGTGGTCACGTTTACAGTTACCAGTGAACAGAGAGAGAACTTGAAAGTTTATCATTTTGATGAGTCAAAAGGCACAATATTCTGCTGGCTTCACTTTCTTCACAAGGTCTTAAATTCCATAGCAGGAGTGGTTTCAGATTTCAACTGTTGGATTTTTCTTACCTTATTTTACCTTATTTTTCCAAACGGGTGTCAGTGACAGCCCAGTATGCCACAGACATGTTATCCTGAATTAGCCTCTGTTTTCCTAAGATGGATGCACTGAATAATAGCTTGAACTACTGAGAAATTTACATATGTATCTTAAACGTGTTATAATATCTAAAATCACATTCTTACTATTGGGGAAAATTTTAGCAAAACCATAAAAATCTGTATGTTTGAGTAAATACTGCGTGACAGACAGACAGACAGACTGTTGTGATTGGCATGCTAGATTCCAGATTGTCTTCTAATTTGGAGGATTATTTTTTGGTAGTGTTATACTTCTTTGAATCAGATCTGAAAGCAGTCCAGTAAATGTTAAACTACTGTTTCATAATCCAGTGTCTTTTGGCRTCTGCTGTAAAAGCACTAAAGACTAAGGCTTGCAGCCTGGAAAGCTCCAGCCCCCCTGATTGCATGGGGCTGGCGAAATTGGGAGAGAGTGCTCTGGACCTGCAGTTCTTGTGCTCTGACTGTCCTGGGACTGCCCACACAGGCTGACCAAAGCATGTTGCGAAATAGTTGGTGTCAGCCATGCTGCCTTAAAATGTTGTATTGCTAAATAAAGATAAAAACAGTGAATATGCCAGTTAAGCCAGTGTAGCTGGGGTTACAACGTGACATGTTAAACATATCCAAAACTTGGTAATGTTTTACTTGTATTTTGATAATGTTCTGCTTTGTATAATGAATATAGTTTTTTTTTTTTTTAACTAATGCATTTTGTAAGATATGCTTTCCCACCGCTCACAACTGAAATCTTTGTTTTTCCTAAGTCTTGAAGCTCTTAGTCTCACTCAGAATCAGTAGATTGTCATTTGCTGTTCAATTCTACTTCTTTCAGTTAGTCCTGGGACTTGTTGGGGTAAATAGAGCCTTTTCTTCACTAGATTCTTCATCTTGGCTTTAGTCTGCAAGCTAGATGATCATGGGCCTCTCTACTGCTGAAGGAAGCCATTTGACCTTACCTGCGTTTTGAAGCAGCTGAAATTACTCTATAGCTGCATGGTGAAGTAGAGCAGGGCACAGATTCAGCTGAAAACTAAGCCAGCAGAAAAGAATTTTACTTTTCGGCTAGATTTAGTTTTCCCAATATGCTTTACTTGTGAAGGCAGAAGCCAGCAGCTGGAGAGTGGTATGCTGCTGCTTTGGGGGACTTGCAAATCTCGGGGTTTCGTAGGATGGTATCCAAAACTTGTAGTTATCAACACAGAAGGCTAAATGACACTGCATTTTTGCCTGTTCTTGGCACAAGCAAGAAGGGTGGGACTCTTGCTTATACTGCTGGCTTCTTTCCAGCTGTCTTCAAAAATCTGTTGGTATGTGTATACTGGCTAAAATTACTTGTTCTTATAAATTATCAAAGGATAGCATGGTAACATTGTGGCAAGAGAGAGGCCCCTCAGATTACTACTAATAAATTCTGGGTGTAAAAGTGACTAAGTAGGAATGTAATATTGAAGATGAAAAATCCAACTCTCAATATTAGAGTTGGTTCATAAACAACTAGAATAATTAATACTTAGTTCTGACTTCATAATTACTTTTTTTTTTTCCCTCAATATTTCTACTGGCAGATGAAAGTAGTGCTATATAGAAGCAGTATTTTTTCCTAARCAGCATTAGTAGCTGTATTTTGAATTCAGGAAGGATTATTATTTAATCACTTTAAAGTGCTTTTTTTAAACTTGTCTGTATGCTCTGTTATATACTTGACTCTTTTTATTTTACTTTAAGAATGATTCTACTGTATATATGGARAGAAAAGAGTACTTATCAGGCTTGAGTTTCGGTCCCTGAAATACACATTTAATTATTCTCTGTTACTTCATTGATTAGAATTTTCCTAGGAGAATCATTTACAAAAGTAGACCTTCTTATCATTAACTTTGGTATTTTTGATACCAAAAGTTTGTTCTGAGGATAAATTGAAGAATGTATTATGTTAACTAATCAGACCTTTATTTGAAACTGGGTGCGGAATTGGGCAAATCCTGCATCTTCTGCCCTTGTTCACTTAATGAGAAGTTTTCTGGTACTATTTTGTTTATTTAAGAGAAATATGTACAGATCTCCTCTGGTTTGCCTCTCAAGATCCTGTGAGAGGCTGTAGGATGTAATGGAAAAGTAGGTTCTGCAGAAGTTAAACTAATGGTAATCAGCTACTTTTTTGTATCTTCAGCATACTTTGTTATGCACCGGAAAAAAGTACAGCGTATTTTGCTGGCAGTCAACCACACTGCTGTTAGATCAAACACAGGCATTGGAAGCCAAGCAAATGTTTTCAGAACTGGAAAACAGCAAAATCTCTAAATATCAGTGAGAACTTTCACTATTTATTTTAAAAAGAAATACTCCTAAATTCATCAGAGTTTCAATCAGAGYTGTCAGTGAGAAATAATGCTGCCTTTTTAAATGCTTTGCTCCCCAATGTGCTTTTGCAGTAAAGAAACTCAAACAGCAGTCTTCACTGGAAAACACTTTTGGAGTATTCCTGGTTATTCCCAGGAAACTTGACTCATTTGCTAAGTGGTTTTGCCAGACAAAGTGTAGCAGTTTCACTTGTATCTAAGAGTTCACAGAAGTCAAAAGTTCTCTGCAGTTGTTGAGTTAACTCAAAGGATACCTTCTGGGTTGTGGGTGGGAGACCCTCCCTGTTTGCACAGAGGGCTCGTTCAGCATGACAAAGCAAGGGGTTTGTTGTGCTGAATGGCGTCCTTGATCAAGGCACTAGGTGCATTCTGAAGTGTCATGCACCTTTCTGGTGTGAAAGGTGTAGACACAATACTTAAGTGTGCAATAGCTCTCCTTTTGTGCCAAGAGCAGTATTTTACATGCGATCTGCACTGTTTTGGTATGCTTCAGCGTTTTTGGTAGGTGTCTCTCAAGATGCCTCATTAAGAATAGGTCGGGAGGAGTTGACAGTCCTCTGTGCTCTTTGGACTGAGATACCCAAAGCAGCTGTGTGCAGATGCCTGTCCATTAGAGATCTTGGAATAGGGAAAGCAGCGAGTGAATAGTCCTAGAATAGTGGCATCTCTGGAGATTTTCCAGAGACTAGATAAGTTGCTAAGGTTCACTGGTTATAAATCTTCATAAAAGTGTTTTTTAAGGACAACGCAGATGTTGTTGTTGGGATTTGATGCTCTTTTGTTCTGAAAAAAGATAATTAACACATTGGTCTTGCGCTCCAAAGCAATGAGCCCCTGTAAATCCTGTAATTCCTGTAAATCTTCTGTGTCCCGACACTGGGGCTGGGTGGCTGCCGGTTGAGTTAGGGAGTGGAACGAGAGGAATCATAACCTGTGGTTTCCAGGTGCAAACATGTCGCTTACCGTGCAATGACAGTGTCGAGCAAAGTCATCACCTTACGGTTGCCTTGGGCTGAGAGCACATGGGGGGGAGTTACCATGGCTCAGCTGATGAGATGCCATATTTTGTTCAGCTCTGACTGTGAGGGACAGGGTGCACTGATCCTATGTTACTGAGATTTATTTGGCTGATTGAACACAGCACGACATGGTTCCTTTGAGCTTAGTGTAGTTTGATGATAAAAATAGGCCGGTTTAATGGTGAGCTGCTGCTGAAAGTCTGTTTTGCCTCTTTGCCCCATTGCAGAATTTTCCTCTTTTCCCTCTCCTGTGTACTGATCTAAATCCTGAAGAACTGGTTCAGGGAGCTAAATCTGACCAAAAACTGTTTTTGTTGATTCTCCTTATGGTGCTTCATTGTTCTAAAGAGAAATGAAATCCTCCTAGCTTAGGCCTGAGAACTCAGCAGAGACATTGATCATCTCGTTTGCAGGACTGGAAAACTTTTCATTTCTGCTCCATTCTTGTATTGATTTATGGCTCAGAACTTGCTGTCTACTCCATTACCACCTACCCAGACCACAGAGTGTACTCGAAATTGGCAGTGGGATGTAACTGTTTAAAAAGGACAGGAAAATCCTGTCCTAGATTCTTGCACAACATGGAATAGTCGGCAGGTGATTACTCCTGAGACCAGTGCAGCCAGGGAGGAGACAACCTACTTCCCGTGGATGACTTGTTGTTCAGAGGTTGTCCCAGCAAAAGTCAGACTGTCCGAAATCATTCTCTCCTTGTCTACGTAACCAGGATTCTGTGTGAAGCATGGAAACGTCTCCAGGGCTGTCAGATGATAGTGAGCCTGGGTGAATAACTGCTTGCTTACTGTCAGAACGGTTCAGCTGTGATAGCAAGGCTGATAATTGTGTGAATATCTAGGGTTGCTCTTTTTGGTTGGGGCAGCTTAAATCGTGCCCCAATTCCCTGCGAGCTGGTGTTTTCTGCAACAGCCTCCCATCCTAAAAGCATACCACTTTTTTAGGAGGAAGGAATGTGAAGCACAACTGTTGATGCTAATGTGTATGTTAGCCTGGCTTACCATGGGATCCAGACTGCTTGGTAGGACTGATCTGTCCTCATCGCTTTCTGCTGTTTCTTTGAGTTATCTGCAAGCTTTATCAGCAGTAACTTAACTTTTTTTGTGATCCCCAAATTTTGAGCTGTGAGATACTGAAACACTCTAAACAATTGTTTGGTTCTGTCTTACATGAGTGGTTTTTTTGGTTGTTGTTTTTGTTTTTTTAATAGTTTAAAAGAAAAGACCCAAGACAAACTCATGAGCAAACTCATGATCTCCCAGGGTCTTGGTGTAGTACTTGTCACCCAGAACTTCTGGGTATTACAGCTCTCTTCAACTGAGGTATATTATTTACCTTCTACCAGCTGCTGGTTTCTGCCCAGCACCTGCCAGCCTTTGGCACATGAGAGAGAAGCCTCTGGCCTTCTCTAAATTTGTCCTGTTTCCTCCTCTATAAAGAGCAGGTTCTGTTAAAATATGAAATTGGGAGCCAGCAGCTGGTCTACAACTGTATGTGGTTTTAAAGGGCAGACTCAGGTGCAGAGGAATGCAGGCACATCTGTCGAGGTCTGAAGCTGTCATGCAGGTTTCGGGGCAACCGAAAAGAAATAAGTTTCATTCAGAAGCTCTGTAAAGGTTTGGGTGGCAGCAAAGAAATGGAAGAAGTTAGTGAGAAGAATCTCAAACTGAAGTCATGAAGAAAAGATAGTCATATGCCTGCATGCGTATTTTCTTGAAGCTGGAGACCAGAAAGAATATCTTGCCTGCTTTCTAGGCCAAACGTCAGGTGTTTGCAGCTACCCTATAGAAAGGCTCACAGTGGGAAGTAAGGGCAGAAGAATGTAGTTAAAGAGCACAGGGCTGGAGGTTGAAACATCAAGGTAGGAAAAAACCATGGGGTTTTTAATGCAGAAGTGATGGAAGATGCTTGATAATACATTGAAAGGCATGAAATGTACCCAGGAAAAAGAGAAGGAAAAGTTAAGCAAGTCGTAGTCATGGAATATATTGAAAATGGCTGGTGATAATTCTTTAATTCATATGCTGATAATACTTCTTACTTGGGGAAATCGGGGGGGAGGGAGAGAAGGTGACCAGGGAGCAAAGATGGCAATCAGCATTATTACTGCCTTTTTTTTTTTCTCTTCTTTTTAATTTTGGCTGTTAGATTATAACTCTTGTATTACTATATGTTGCCTATGCATCCCTTTCTTTTAGTCTGGATTTATGGAGGGAAGGGTGAAAGAGGGTATATGATAGAAGAAGCAGGTACACTGTGTTGCTGGTATCTTGCTTTTATCATTGCTTTTCTTACTTTGGCAACTACTATAAATTATACRACTACTTATAAATTTGATTTATTTTAGAGTTCCTTCTAACAAAATACTCGCATACTGAATCCAAATAGTTCTGTTAGTTGCGTCACCTCTACAGCAGTTTTCATGGTGAGAGCTGGGTAGTTGTAAATTATTTCAAGCACTTGATAATGTGTGTATTTTGTCAGCATCCCATTGTATGCTTACTGTATGTTTCACGTAAAGTTGTGCAGTAAGATATGTATTAGGTGTATGTAGCAAGAAAACATTCCTCATTAACAGGTACACTGCATTATAATCCTACTTTTTATGCAAAGTGATATGATAATAACAACTCAAAGTTCATTAATGATAAATCACAGGTTGTTACTGAAATAGCTAATAAGCTTTTTTGTTTTATGTTTCAGGCTGGATGGAAGGAAAATCACGCAACATTTATGAATGAACTGAAAAATCTGCAAGCTTCAGGACTAACAACCCTTGGTCAGGCACTCAGATCATCATTTGACTTGTTAAATCTCAATAGATTAGTATCTGGAATAGACAACTATGGACAGGTAACAAATCTGTTTGTAGTCTTTATTTTTATTTTTTTTATTTTGGTATGCTTTTTGGTGGAGGGATTTTGATGGTTCAAGTTTATCTTTTTACTTTTTACAATTTTTTATATATTGTTCTGTTGGATAGCTGTGTATTAAAACTTGAAAGAAGGTTCATTTTTTCTCTGCTGTGACATACAGCAGAGAAAAACATACATGTTTCATACACTAGAATATACTAGTACTTTTTTCCTTGTTGAACTACAAAGAAAGCAGTAATACAAATGACCCAGACTGTAGATGCACAGTTGTTGTATGGGAGTATGCACACCGGATGGCAGCCAATCTGCTTTGCAGTTTTATATATTCTGTTTAGTTAATGTCCTGTCTTCCCCTCCCTCACTCTGAAGGGGGCAGTTAAGTTATGTTTGTGCCTCACTGTCATGAAATTCTGAGTTCTCTGTGTTGTCACTAATTTATGTACTGCTTTTGTGGGGTACGGGGGTTGATGCTGTTACTGAAGAAGAGAGGAGTAATTTTAAAAATGTGTTTAGGCAAATAATTGGGGGTGTGTGAGTGCACAGTGTAGCAGTATTTAGGTAGTTCTGTATAGCCCCACACCTGTTTAAAGAAAATTACAGGATTATTTTGAAAGATTCCTCATCTTACTGCTTATTTTATAATGACAAAAATATAAGTCTACAATTGAGCATTACTCTTAGTATTCCTGTGCTTTCATCTCTAGGGAAGGAATCCATTCTTTCTGGAGCCATCTATTTTAATTACCATCACAGATGGAAACAAACTGACAAATACGGCTGGAGTTCAAGAGGAGGTAAACTTGTATTAGATTCACTCTGATTATGATCTTGCAAGTTGGTACTATGCTGAGATGAATATCAATTGCATTTTTTTTCCTATGAATAGTACTTCCATTTCATTCATCAACCTGTTTTATAGAGAAAAGAAACTGGCTTTGTTGTCATTGTGCAACCATCAAATTTATAGTCCTTATGGGTTTCCAGACTATAACTTCAGATAGACTAGTGGATAGGAGGGAAAATCAGGTCCTTTAGCTTGCAAAGTAATTAGAAAACTTGCATATTATGTTTTTAGATGACTTGTCAAATACTTAAAAATATTCTTCAAATCTTACTTTACTAGCTTCATCTTCCTTTGAACTCTCCTTTGCCTGGAAGTGAACTAACCAAAGAACCATTTCGTTGGGATCAAAGGCTGTTTGCTCTAGTGCTGCGTTTGCCGGGAGCTGCATCTGCTGAACCAGAGCAGCTTGGGAGTGTGCCTACTGATGAATCTGCCATCACACAGATGTGTGAAGTCACAGGAGGTAACTGAATGTTACTTGCTCTCATTTACATTTGGTATCTGACTTAAAATATTCTTTTCCTTCAATTCAGCTTTACTTCTTGCTTTTCTCCATTTAAACACCATGTTCAGATTAGTTGGGTTCCATGTGAATCTGTATGGTGCTGTTTGAGCTTAGTTTCCAGTAGCACAGAAAAACTCTAAAATAAACCACGTTCCTATTTCAAATCCAGATTTGAGAGGATCTCCTTGATGCACCAGTAGGAGGAATTGGAGAATTAGATTGTCCTTGTGGAGGTTGACTTTGCTCAGCCATGAGATTTGTTATTTAAATGTTGAGTGAGTGGGACAGGTATGATTGAGAAGTTAATTCTGCTGCACAACTAATAAGCTAGATGTAATTTTAAAGGAATTAATTCTAGAGTTTGTTTGTTCCTCTATATCTTCATCAGAATTCTTGCTGGATTGTTGTTTGAAAAAAATGTTGCTTGGGAGGGGATGTTAGGGATTGTATTAGAGTTGATTAGGTCTGGAGAGACAAAYGCAGTTGAATTACAAAGTCCTGGTGAAATCAGAGGTTCTTAAGGACCTTTATAAGCCCAGGCTGGACCAGCCTGATACAGCCTTCAAGGCTTGTTTTACTAATGAGATTTCAAGAGATAAGAAACATCAGTTTGGTTTTCCTCGGTTGTGTTTACATTTGAAAAGTACTTTGCATTTTACATCAGCTTTTACTAAGTTTGCTATTATTTTAGGTAAAGTTGAAAGCCTTGACAAAGTGACTTGTGTAACAAAATGTCTTCCTCGATTAAGATTGCCCAAAGCTTGCTTTCATATTTCCCCTGTGCAATTTCTCTCTTGTCTAGGTCGTTCCTACTGTGTTCGGACACAAAGAATGTTGAATCAGTGTTTAGAGTCTCTAGTTCAAAAAGTTCAAAGTGGAGTTGTTATTAACTTTGAAAAGTCAGGACCAGATCCAGCTCCTATTGGAGAAGGTATAGTAACTCTTTTGCTTTGTTTTTCTTTAGTACTCAAAAGGAAATGTTTTGTATGCATGCAGATGTCCTCAAGTATCTTAAATTTACTTTCTACCTTCTTTTCACTGTAATATACAGGATGCATCAGAGGTCTAATATATTCTAAAAAAGTGATTAAGCATATAAAAATCTTACATGCTTCAGTGATACAGCTCTGGTATCTCTTCAAATAGCCCAAATCATCGTGGATGTTCTTTTCATAACCAAGTTGCATGCATGTGTGTGTTTAGTCTTGTCTTTGCTGAATTTTTACTAGTGTTAGTTTAATCCTCAATAAGTTGAATGATGCCATATGCTTGTATGGATGATCTTTTACCTGCTGGCTAGCTTTCCAGTCACTTTTTCTCACCTCTGAAGGAAGCAACAAGGGGGAGTGAGTATTTGCAAGAAATGGTAGAGTTTGCATTCCGGTACTGTCAAAACTTACTTTTTAATTAATTAAATTTAGAACTAGTGTATTTAAGTCCTTAAACATCTCTAATACAAATTTTTTAGTTTCTGGGCATTTTCATTCTGCTAATTAATCACAAAACAATTAGTTTAAATTAAATGTTCTTAGCTGCAAGTGAAGAAATATGTGCAGAGAACAAGGAATTATTTTGCTAGCTGCAAGTAAAGTGCATAATAAGGAAAAAGGATATGTACTCTTAACGTGGAACAGTTCTTCAGGTTTGCAGAATTTCGTGACTGAAGGGAAGGAGAGAGAGAACTGACCAGTTCGTATTTAGAAAATGAGGATGTTCCTGGAATGTCAGAAGTGTGATAGCTTTTAGGCTCTTCTGAGCATCCTAACACAATCAGTTTTATCCCTGCTTTCATTTTTAATGACATTTCTTGCCTTATATATATTTTTTCCTCCTTTTGCTTATATAAATGTCATTTTCTTGAAAGTATGCTTAAGCTTGCCTCTAATGCAGTGCAGGCTGGCACCTCAGCAAAGTCCCTCGTCCCTGTTGGCCCAAACATTCACCTACATGGCAAAACAGCTGGTGGAATAGTTTTTTAACCTTTTGTCACATTTACATGATGACACACTGTGGACATGAGTGTACAAAAATGTTGAGAGTTTTCATCTTTACGTGAATCAAGGAAGTTCTAAACTAGAGATAAATTTAATAGGACTCACCAAAGCTATAAAGATCACTGTGTATATAATGCAGAGAACTATACCAAAAGGTGTTTTGCATAGTATTGGCTAGCTGTCTCTAAAGCAGGGCAAGTTAGTAGTGTAAAATGTTTGTAAAAGAAAAAAAGATTCTTTAAATGGGTGATCTCTGCTGTGCCATTTGCCTTGAAGAATAGTGTTCTGAAGCCAATTCTGAAATTCTGTATTGCTACAAACCTGCTCTCCCCTCAGTGTGAAGGGGAGTGTATGCTGGTACACACAGGGAACTGGCAGAGAACAGTGCTCTTTGCAGTAGACAACAGGGTTTTTGAACTGTGACATTCTTACTAATTAATGTGACAAAAGCTGCTCCTGCAAGATGCATCTGACTTTTCCACAAAACTTTTCTCCACTTTGTTCCCACTAGTGGCAGCATTACTCAGTGAGTTTTGCATCCCTTGTAGAAAGACTGTAAATGCAAATGATCAATCTTACAAGTGCAGCAAATCTAAAAATAATAGACTTGCTATTATATATCAGATCCATGTCAAAGTACTGAACTTAAGCAAGTAGCTTTTTCCACAGTATGTGAGTATGCCTTATTATCTAACTGCTGTGCCACAGAAGCAGGAGGGTAGATGTGGGCAAATATTACCATTGTTACTCAGATGATGCTGTTTTACACCTTGATGTTTAGCTTTTTTAGCCACTGATGTAAAGATCTGTATGTATGTCTTTGAAAAAATTGTAATGGAATGCCTTATTAGTTGCTAATACAGAAATTTTGCTGGGAGGCAAATGCATGCCATGTTGTTATTTGTTTTCTTTTTTTGTTGTTATTTTGCTTTGTTTAAATTTTAGATGGACTTGTTGATTCATCCAGGCCCATCAATTCATTTGCTTCTCAACCGTGGCATAGCTGTCATAAGCTCATTTATGTACGGCCTAACCCTAAAACTGGTGTTCCTGTTGGACATTGGCCAATTCCAGAATCTTTTTGGCCTGATCAAAATTCACCAACACTGGTAAGTAAAATAAGAACTGAAAAAAGAATTCTATGTCTAATTAAACCGACTGAAAATTAATAATAAAGTAATCTTTGACTCTCTCTGTTTAGGAATAAGATCTAACTTTGCTTAAAAGGAGTAGTTCAAACTACTGTAACACAGAATGGTATAATCTAATGTAGGTATTGTGTGCTGTGATACTTCTTGGGTCTGAAAAGGTTACTGCCATATATCTGGTTAGCTAATTTGGTAAACAGTTTTTACAGTTCAATTTTATAAGCTTTTAAAGTACTCCTTACACCACAAACTATAGTGAACCTTTTAAATTTTCATAAGAAACTTAATAAAAAGTATTCAGATGGAACAAGGAGGATTTATTTTTATTCGGGAGGATAGAAAAACCACTGTGTTTCTCTGTTTAGCAGTACTTCATATATGGACTCTTCTTTCTCTAGCAGAAAGAATTAAAACTGTAAGGGAAGATTTGCATCATTCAGAAAATGAGGAAAGAACAGCATTCGTTTCTCCCTTTCCTTCTGAAATGGTCATGCTTTTGGCATGTCTTACTAGTCTTTCTAAATATTTCTCTCCTGTTGGGCGTATTCTGTTTCTGCACTTTGCAAGTGCTCAAAATACTTGCCCCTGCTACCCCTTTCCCCCCACCATAATTCAAGAGGAAAAAACTCAAACTCAGCAGGGAATACGTTGAAATATTCTTCATGAAGTGTGCACAATTTCACTTGTATAGTTCTGTGAGCATCAAGCTGGGAAGCAGAGCTGAAGTTTTCTTTAAATCATTTGTCATATTATGGATTGACTGACAAGGAGGCTTTTAAATATAAAGATAGTTAAATATTAACCATATTTTCCTCTTGGTGGGAAGAATGTGTGTGCCAGTGCTTGCTTTTTTTTTTTTTTTTT